>NW_025348480.1:0-2221 GCF_016433145.1 Gracilinanus agilis
CCCCAGACGCCACGCTATCCAGACTCCGCGGGAGCGGGGGAACTGGCGAGCATACGCGCGGTCCCCGGGCTCGGCTCGGGCTCCGGCTGCGATCCGCTGCAGGCCCCGGCTCCTCCCCGGCCTCCGCGCGGTTCCTCGCCCCCCTCCCCTCGTGTCCCCGCCCCCCGGCCCAGCCCGGCAGTCACGGCCGCTGTCTCCCCGCGCGGGTTAAGGAGGCTCAGGGAGCTGCGGGGGCTCCTACCTCTCCCTGGCCGGAGCAGCTGCCCAAAGCTCTCTCCTTCCTACTGGGTAAATGCCACCTGCGCTCCCCTATCCTGAAGGGATGAGCAACCCCGGAATCATTCATGATTCTCCCTCTACTTGGTGTAGGCGAGCGCAGAGTCTAGGTGTCAGAAGCCTGGGGGTCCTGTAGCCCGTGACCTTGGGCAAATCCGAGCCTCTCTGGTCCTTGTTTGTAGAACGAGAGACTTTCTTATCCCCTTCCCATCCCTCCCACCCCTCAGCAGATAATTGTGAAGCTCAACTGAATTAACTAGATAGATAGATAGATAGATAGATAGATAGATAGATAGATAGATAGATAGATAGATNTAGATAGATAGATAGATAGATAGATAGATAGATAGATAGATAGATAGATAGATAGATAGATAGAAATGCGTGTATATGTAGATATATTTATTATATATGTATGCGTGTATAAATATATACACACATGCCCAAGTCTTTTATAAATTTGTTAAAGTCAAATCAACAAAATTTTATTAAGTGCCTGCTATGTGACAAGCATTGCTGAAAGCCCTGGGGATACAAAGAATGGCCCCCAAAAAAGGTCCTGATCTCTAAGAGCTCATAGTCTAATAGAGGAGACAGCATGCAAATAACGATGTACAAACAACCTATAGACAGGATAAATAGAGGGCAATCCTAAAGATAAGCCACTCACGTTAGGAAAACCGTTGCAGAAGATGAGATTCTTAACACTTTAGAAAAGCAAAGAAAAGCAACTATCCTGCAATTATTTTGACAATCCCTTTGACATCTCCCTCCCAGAACGTCATTACTTCCTGACCTTTTATAGGACAACCTCATCCTTACCCCTTCAGCTCCCTCTTCAGGCCCCCTTTCCCCTAGGTACATATTAATGCCACTGTACAATCTTTTTTTCTTTTCTGGGCTATTCTATCCATACTCCCCCTGGCTCCCTGAACCCGATTCCCCACTGGGAAAAAAATAACAAAGCCCTTATAACAAATATGTATAGTCAAGCAAAACAAATTCCTGCTTTGGTTCTGTCCAAAAATGTCTCTTATTCTGCATCTAGGATCTATCACCTCTCTCAGGAGGTGGGTGGCATGCTTCGTTAGTCCTATGGTATCATGCTTGGTCATTAAACTAATCAGAATTTTAAAATCTTTCAGAGCTGTTTTTCTTTATAACGTTGTTATTGTATAAATTGTTTTCTTCCTTTATTCTGCATCAGCTTTTACAGGTCACCACTTCACAAATTTACACTCTGCTTAGATATCTTTCTACCTACCCCTCTAGTCTGTTACTCTTTTCACTTCCCCTAAATGTTCCTCCCCAATTCTGTTTCACAAATATCGTGAGGATAATAAAACACTGACCATAAAGTATATAAACTGTTTACATATACATATATGCATATGTAAACCAATTATATCTATATATAAATCGATTACATATATGTATATATGTATACATACATATATATAGCTTGAGCAGTTATTTGTATGCTGTGTCTCTCATTCAACTGTAAGCTAGAGGGTAGGGACTATCCCCAGTTTTGTACTTGACACAAAGCAGGCATTTAATAAATGTTATTTGATTGAATTCCTCAAAAGATAGATAAACCATATGGCAAGGTTATTCAATTAATCACTAATAGAATTCTTTTCTCTCCTATTCTCCTTCCCCCTAAAAATACTATATTGTAGTTTCTCTACATATCTCTATGAGACTAAAGTTTGGGCACAGAGACTGATCTGAATATGATGCAGGAGAAAAATGAAGGGTATATGGGACTGCAGAAGTGGAGGATTGCTTCAGTAGGAACTAGGTAAGGCACAAAGTTGGAAAAGCAGCTTCTATAGAGAAAAAAGTGGCTTTCGCCTCGCTTTGAGGTCCAGATATTCACAATTATCCTACTCCACCTTAAGATAGTTCAGTCACTCCCCAGCAACAAGCTCCGCCCTCCCCC
>NW_025348481.1:0-7172 GCF_016433145.1 Gracilinanus agilis
GAGGGAGGGAGGAAGGAAGGAAGGAAGGAAGGAAGGAAGGAAGGAAGGAAGGAAGGAAGGAAGGAAGGAAGGAAAAGAAGGTCAACTGTTAAATTTTTATTATTGGCATTTACACCTCAGAAAATAGCAAAGACCTGAGTTATTTTCTTATTTCAACTGAAGAAGAGTGATGGAGAAAATGTTAATAATGTTAAACTTAATAATAAATATTTAACTTAAAAGCATGTCCTGCTTACAGTTCCCTCCCTGTGGAGAGCCTCTTGTTAAACACTTCCTGGCACATGACTAGCAAAAACGATTTTATCTTTGGCCCTGTATCCCTAGTGCCTAGCATGCATGTAGTAGGGGCTTAAACCCTTTCGTGTATTTGATCAATGAATCTGTAGTTCTGGGGTCCCCTTTGGAACCAGATCAATCCCCTCTGATTTATGATCCATCATGGAGCTGTGGATGACCCTCATGATGACACTGAAGGTTTCCTGTGCCTGTTTATCCCATAGGACAGACCAGTCCTGAGGCAGCTTTAAGAGCTCTAATGGTCAAGAGACCCAGGAAGGAAGATGGGAGAGCCCTGCATTCCGGTAGCCCAGCTCCCACGCTGATGCCTGGCTGATATTAGCCAATTCACTTAAGCTTTATAGATTCCGGTTTCCCCTTGAATCTCCCTGACCTTTTCCCTACCTTTCCCACTATGACTAAATTGTTAAAAAAAAAAAAAAAAAAAGAACCCAGAGTTGTGGGGTGTGTGTGTGTGTGTGTGTGTGTGTGTGTGTGTGTGTGTGTGTGTGTGTGTTTTGANGTGTGTGTGTGTGTGTGTGTGTGTGTGTGTGTGTGTGTGTGTGTGTGTGTGTTTTGAGCTCTTTGGAGAGGCCACATAAACCCAAGGCATTATTAGCACCATTATTATTAAATATTAATAACCACATTAGTATTGTCTATTAAAAGCTGGGGGTGGGAGACAGCTCAAATAGCTCTGGTTAGAATAATCAAGAGAGGACTGGGGTTCTTTGAAACATATCTTCCATGGGGGCGCAGCTGGGTCACTCAGTGGATTGAAAGCCTAGAGACAGGATATCCTGGGTTCCAATCTGGCCTCAGACACCTCCTCGCTTGTTGACCCTGGGTAAGTCGCTTAACCCCAATTGCCTACCCCTCACTGCTTTTCTGCTTTGGAACCAACACACAGTATCGATTCTAAGATGAACAGTGAGGATTTTATATGTTATTTTTATTTTTGTGCAATTTGAAATTTTTATTTAATTAATTTAGAATATTTGCCCATGGTTATATGAATCATGTTCTTTCCCTCTCTTCCTCCCACCCCCCTCCCATAGCCACCGAGCCATTCCACTGGGTTTTACATGGGTCATTGGTCAATTTCCTGGTCAAATTGGTCAATTGACCCATTTCCATATTATTAATATTTGCTCTATTAAAAAAAAATATTTGCTCTAGGGTGATCCTTTAGGGTCTGCATCCCCAATCATATCCCCATCGGCATATGTGAACAAGCAGTTGTTTTTCTTCTGTGTTTCTGCTCCCACAGTTCTTTCTCTGAATGTGGGTAGCTTCTTTTCCATAAATCCTTCAGAGCTGTCCTGGGTCATTGCTTTGCTGCTAGTAGAGAAGTCCATTACATTCAGTTTTACCACAGTGTATCAGTCTCTGTGTACAATGTTCTTCTGGCTCTGCTCCTTTCACTCTGCATCAATTCCTGGAGGTCTTTCCAGTTCACATGGAATTCCTCCAGTTCATTTTTCCTTTCAGCACAATAGTATTCCATCATCAGCATATACCACAATTTGTTTAGCCATTCCCCATTCCTAGGGCATTCCCTCGTTTTCTAATTTTTTGCCACTGCAAAGAGCACAGCTATAAATCTTTTTGTACAAGTGTTAGGATTTTTTAATAAAGAAAAAAAGAAAAATGGGGCAGCTGGGTGGCTCAGGGGATGGAGAGTCAGGCCCAGAGATGGGAGGTCCTGGGTTCAAATCTTGACTCAGACACTTCCTAGCTGTGTGACCTTGGGCAAGTCACTTAATCCTCATTGCCTAGCTCTTAACCTGCTCTTCTGCCTTGGAATCAATACACAGCATTGATTCTAAGATCAAAGGTAAGGGTTTGAAAAAAAGAAAGAAAAAGAAAAAAGAAACATGCCCTCCTTTTATAACATGATGAACACAGAAATATGTTAGTAGATGATAATATATGTACAAGCTATATCATATTACCTGCCTTCTTGGGGAGGAGTAGGAGAGGAGGAGAAAATATGAATTATAAAATTTCAGAAAATGAATATTAAAAGATTCATATCATCTGGAAAAGAAGAAGAAAAATTTTTAAAAGAAAAGAAACATGTCCGCCACTCTAGTCTTCCCTCTGTTCCTACCTCATACCAGGCAGGAGAATTCATTCCTACCCAGCGGCTCTGCCCAGGCTGTTCCTCCGACTTTCCCACCCATCCAAGATCACACAAGGGCCAATTTAAGTCCCCACATCTACCATGAGGCTTTCCTAAATTTGGTCCATGTTGTCACAGAAATTTAGGAAATGAAGCAATCCCAGGCTTGCCACTCACTACCTGTATGATCTTGATTGGGTCACTTAATTCTTTGGACCTCAGTTTACAAATCTGTAAAATGAAGGAGGATTGAACTAGATGACCTCTAAGTTCCTTTCCAGTTCTAAAGCGATGACTATCAGAGGCATGACTTGAATTCAAGTCTTTCAACTCTGGGGCAATGTCTATCCCTGTTACTTTTATGCTAAGGCTTTGCCACTTGCTATTTTGACACAGTTGATGAGTTTTGGCAGTTTGACTTTTATTATCTCCCTGTTACCATCTTGTATATGCCACATTTCCCCAATGAGATTACAAGTCATTAAGGCAGATCATATCTCATTGCCCACAATGCCTACCTAGCACAGTAATGGTGTCTGAATAAGTAGGTGCTTTTTTTTTAAACCTCTTACCTTCCATCTTAGAATCCATACTATGTATTGGTTCCAAGACAGAAGAGTAGAAAAAGCCAGGCAATGGGGGTTAAGTGACTTGCCCAGGGTCAACCAACTAGAAAGTATCTGAGGTCACATTTGAACCCAGGGTCTCCCCATCTCCAGGCCTGGCTCTCTATCTACTGATCCACCCAGCTGCCCCCAAAAAGTGCTCTTTAAAAAAAATTATTTTTAACTTTTATTTTCAGTCCCAAATTCTCTCTCTCCCCTCCTCAATTCCCTCACCCACTGAGAAGGTCAGAAGGACAGGAAGTAGCTGCTCTATGAATTTTAAACAGAACAAAATCTCTAGGTGAGAAATGGGCTAGGAGGGCCCCAGATGACAAGAACCAGAAGTAAGGATGAACGTGGATGAATGGCATCATCATCCCAGGATGGCATATGGGCCCAGATCCCATTGTTTCCCAAGAATACCTAAGAGAAGAGACAGAAAAAATACCAGCCTAGAAGTCAAAGGAACTGGATTTGAGTTCTGGCCGTACTGATCAATCAATCGGTTGGCATCTCTTACGTTCCTATCATGTGCCAGGCACTGTGTTAAGCAAGCTGGAGATACAAAGACAAAAACTAAAACAATTCCTGCTCTTAAGGCACTTACCTTATTCTGTTGAGGGAGACAGACTGTACATCTATAAATATACCCAGAATAAGCATACATATACAAAACAAATCCACAGCAAGGTAGACAGGAATAAAGACACTAACTAGCATTTGGGGGCAGGAAGAAGGAAGAAGAGGAAAGGTTGAGGGTAAAAGGCATCATGAGCTGAATCTTAAAAGAAATTAGAGATTTTTGTGAAATGGAGAAAGAACGCACTCTTGGTCCAGGGAATGGCCAGGGCAGGGTCACAAGGAATATGCCAATTGATTTGAACTGGAATACAGAGGAGGCATCGAATGGAAAGATAAGTTGGGATCCGGTTGTCAAGGATTTTACAAGTGAAACAGATCTTCTTTGCAGAGGTAGGGGTCTACAGGAATGGACATCAAATCCTTTGGAGGCATTTACAAGTTTTTATTGATTTCTCTTTTTCTTAAAAAAAAAAAATCTTTGCTATATAAGGAATGGCTCTCTGGGAGGAAAGAAAGGGAGGAAGATGGGGGAAATCTTGGCAATAGGGAAAGAAATATACCAATAAGAATACTATTTTTTAAAGTCAAGGAGAGAGTTTTTATTTTATCTTAAAGGTAATAGGAAGCAAGTAGGGTTTAGAGAGTAGGGAAGTGAGACGGTCAGATTTCTATTTACAGAAAATCCCATGGGCAGCTGTGTGGAGCTAGTATGCAGCTAAATGATTCTGTGAGTTTGGGTAAATCGCTCTCTCTCTAGGCCACAGACTTCCTTATAAAGAAGCACCCCCAAACCCCAGCCCTCCAGAATAGGGAAAAGCAGAACTCATTAAAAGGTATTTTTTGTGATCATATCCTCTTTCCACTTTCCCCCACTGGTCAACAAGGGGAAGATTGCCGAGAGATAGGGGTCCCAGGAAATTGTCTTTCTTTTTTTTTTTGAGGATGAACCACCTTTATTAGAAGGTACAAGAGTATTTTCCAGACAAGATAAAATGTTATAATTCAGTAAATCCCAGGAAATTTTCCATCCCAACCCCATTAGTCACACTGAGAGGAAAGAAGAATGAAAAAAGTTCTGGTCTCCAAGATGTTTCTATTCCTGGCAAGGTTGGGACCCTATTCCCTTCTGGCACCAGGAGCCCCATTAGAAAAACTCAAGGAGCAACTAGGTGGTTCAGTATGGAGAGCTAGGCCTAGAGACAAGAAGTTCTGGGTTCAGATCTGACCTCACTTCCTAACCCTGTGTCCCTAGGCAAATCACTTGATCCCAATTGCCTAGCCCTTACCACTCTTCTGCCTTGGAACCAATACTTAGGATTGATTCTAAAATGGAAGGTAAGGGTTAAAAAAAAAACCCAATTCCCCAGGCTAGGCAAAAGTAGAACTTGCTAAAAAGTATTTATTGTGATCTCATCCTTCTTTCCACAACAAGGGGAAGACTACCTAGAGATAGTGGCCCCCAAGATATTCCATCCCAATCCCACCACCCAGATGGAGAAAAAAGAAGAATGAAAGTTCTGATCCTCAAGATGTCTCCATTCCTGGCCATGCTGGAAGCCAGTTTCCTTCTGGCATCAGGAACCCCATCAGAAAATAAACTCAACTCCTCGGGTTCCCTTGCATGCCTTGGACCCTGGCGTGATTCTTTCTCTGTACAATTACAGGACTTGACAGGATCATCGCTGAAGTCTCTGGTCCGGCTCCTACATCCTATGGATCTGTGAGTTAAGGAACTTGGTAGAGCTGCCCTTCGCTTGCCCCCTTGGCTGAGAAGGGTGGGAGAGAACCCAAGGATCCCCACACTTCAGGGATCGATCGTAGTCATATTTGAAACACATTATCTTGCCCATCATCCCTGCCTAGGGACCGGACCCCAGAGGCTATTCCCCAGCCTTCTGGACGTTGATTTGGCTCCACTAATATCGATCTGGTGACTCTGGGGCCGAGGACTGGGGATGGGGGGGCAGGGGAGGAGCAGGTGGATGACAGTGTTGGGTGGTCTACAAGATCTCATCCTCGGTCCCCTACCCGAGGGCACCAAATGTTTACAAGCAAATTAGTGGCCATTTGATTAGCCACCTGATGGCCTCCTTGCCTTTCACACAGGAACTGGCAGGGAGGAGAAGAGAGACCCAATTTAAGGATCGAGTGTCCTAGTACTAAGTGACAAGAAGACATATTAATTAGCTTCAGAGAGAGAGAGGCCCCTAGCACATTTTATCAAGACTAACGACTCTAAGCTCTAGATGGCAAGTATAAAATGGTACCCTGGCCACAGTGCTGCTCCCCTCAGCCCAGGAGGGCATTGGCTGTGTCTGTAACTAAAGCAGGATGACTCAGACCTTCTCCCAGATGGCAATAGTGGAGCAGGGGAGGGTACAATTCCTTTTAGAGTTGTCCAGAGACCACTAAACGCTCCTCCTCTGTAGTCCTCCACCAGCCCCTGGGGAGTTGGGGGGAAAGGAATTCCCCAAGAAAGGAAGAAGTGGTAGGATGGCAGGCCATCTTAAGTCAGGGAAGGAGGAGAGGACAAGCCAGTCATTGAATAAATACTAATTTGTTAAGGGACAGTTAGGTAGCAGTGGATTGAGATCCTGGCCTAGAGACAAGAAGTCTTGGGTTCATTTATATCTGACCTCAGACACTTCCTAGCTGTGTGACCCTGGGCAAGTCACTTAACCCCCATCTCCTGGCCCCTATCACTCTTTTGCCTTGGAGCCAATTCTTACTATCAATTCTAAGATGGGAGGTAAGGGTTGTTTTGTTTTGTTTTTAAAAGGATTTATTAAGCACTTATTATTTATCAGGTGCTACTCTAAGCCCTGGGATACAAAGAATTAGCAAAAAAACACCCCCAAAACCCCAACAACAACAAGCCAATCCCTCATGGGACTAGAGGAAAAACAAGCAAACACCCATGTACATACAAAATCTATACAAGGTAAATCAGAAGTAATCTCAAGGGAAGGCGCTAGCACTAGGGGTAAGGAGTCACCAGGAAAGGCTTTTGGCAAAAGGTAAAATTTTATTTGAGACTTGAAGAAAGCCAGAAAAGCAAGGAGGCAGAGATGAGAAGGGAGAGCATTCTAGGGAGAGGAGACAGACTGAAAATACTGTTAGGAGATGGAGAGGCATATTGTAGGGACAGCCAGGAGGCAAGTCTCACTGGATTTCAATTATGTGGGAGTAAAGTATGAGAAGCTGAGGAAGGTAGGAAAGTGGCAGGTTATGAAGGGCCCAGAATATTTTATATTTGATCCTGGAGATAATAAGGAGCCACTAGGGTCTATTGGGTAGGGAAGGGATATAGTCAGACTCGACTTTAGGAAAATTACTTCCTAAAGTGGATGGGCTAAAGTGGGGAAAGACTTAAGGTAGAACAACCATTAGGCTCCTGCAATAGCAATTCCAGATATGAAGTGATGTGAGCCTGTACCAAGATGGAAACAATGTCAGAGGAAAGAAAGGAGTGAATTGGAAAAGTGTTGCAAGGAGAGGCAGCTAGTGGTTCAGTGGATAGAGAGCTAGGCCTGGAGACTGGAAGTTGGAAGGAAGGAAGGAAGGAAGGAAGGAAGGAAGGAAGG
>NW_025348482.1:0-2805 GCF_016433145.1 Gracilinanus agilis
ATATATATATATATATATATCCTCCTTCATCTGCACTTTTCTTTTGCTAATCCAGAAGTTTTAACTAAGAGACCTTGGGTCTAGAATCCTCCCCTGTATATCTCTCTCTTCCTCTTTGGCTATTGCTCTCTAAGCTCCTCGGCCACATCTTTCACTCATTCCCTTCCACTGCATCTCTCTCTGCTCTCACCATCCGGGTTTCTCATTTTCTCCTGACCTTGAATCTACATGTTCCTTATTTGGGCTCATTTTAATTCTCAGCTCCTTCTTTCTACAAAAGGAATTTGAAAAATGATGATGCAAGAACTGATGCTTTTGCACCTTGTAGCATATTGAACCCAACACAAAAAGAAGAGTTTTGAATGAATCGAAGTCAAAACACAGCTAACTAATGGCACTTTACTATTCTGTGATTTTTTTTTAAGTGTGATGAGAAGTGTTGTAGCTATCAAATTTGGAGACATGTAATTTAAATATTAAATGAAAGTACACAGAGACTGTTATTTCACACCTAGTAAAGGCAAGTGATCTGAGTGTTTTAAATAGTCTTCCTCACCTCTCTCAAATACATGGAAACACAGTCTTTAATACTATCAGAAAATGCAGGTAGAGGAGCACAATAATCACTCCTTTTCAAAATGAGGCAAGACACAGCCAACCTATACTCATAAAAGAGACTCATTTAGACAGGGTTCCTTTCTGTAGCCTTTACACACAAACACACACACATACATACATACACACACATATGCAATTCAAAAATTTAGGGTTGCAAACACCAGAGCAAAATATAACAAGTGAATTAAAGCAAGAACAACACACAAATTACACAACAGGATGCAAAAAAAAATTCGTGACCACCTGTCTCCAGATACACAGAGAAATTGATCATTTGTTTATTTTTTCCCTAAGAAGCTGGAATGCAAACATTTTAAGGTTTTGATGAGGCAGAAAGCATTAAATACTTGGTTTAAACTCTACTCAATTTTCTTTTTCAATGAGTGTCACAGATTTTGAAAAGGAAAATTGTATAAATTGGATCCAAAGATAGCATTTACTCAAGGTAGTAGTAAGTGATCAACATTGTAGAGCCCTCTCTCTCCTGGAGAGAAGGGAAAGCTTTAATAATGAACAGATTTTCATGTCTGGAATACTTTAGTCTTTTTGAAGTCATGGAAATGAACTAGATGACCCCCTCCTGGTCCCTTTCCTAACACTGTCAGTCTCACTATTATTAAAGGGCTTTGTGGTAAATCAAAATTTACTCTCTGCTCTTGTAGCCTACCACAGCTTAAGCCTCATTGTGTCCTTTAAAATTGTGCTATTCCTGAAGAAGCCATGAATGACATCACAAACCAGGTTTGTAAGCCCTAAGAGATAGGAAGTCAAGCAGGAATTCCCACAGGAGTTGGGTTCTTTTTAATTACTTCAACACAGAAGGATATTTGCTCCCCCAAAAAGGAGGGGGGAGGGCTTCTGTGAAATTCTGTAACAAGCAACAGTTTGTCTCTGCTTTGTCTCTGTCAGTAGCTTCAATTATACCTAACGCATTGCCTCCTACTTCCATTTTGTAGCAGCAGATGTGAGAACTGTATTACCCCTTTAGGTCTTAGCACCAGAGATTTAAAGTTGCATTGCAAAAAAGCAAGAGGAGCCCCCCAGAACTTCCCATATCACATAACCTTTCTGTGGCAATCCCTTCATGGCTTATTTCAGTCATAGTGGCCCAAGAGGCACTTTCTTTCCCTTAATGTATTACCAAAATAGATAGACAGATAGATAATAATTATTAAGGACTTACTACGTGTCAGGAACTTGGCTAACTAGGAATGGAATTCACGAGCTCACAGGTGCCCAATTTGGAAAAGGGAAGCATACCATGCTTTTCTCGTTAACTCGACATGATTTGCAGAACACTTACATAGAAGACTATAAAAGGATATTTGTACCACTGACTCCTGGTATTGGAATTATAAAATGAGCGGTCTATGCCCCCCATAAAAGATAGAGATCGAGAAAGATATTTAGATAGATAGATAGATAGATAGATAGATAGATAGATAGATAGATAGATAGATAGATNTAGATAGATAGATAGATAGATAGATAGATAGATAGATAGATAGATAGATAGATAGATAGATAGATAGATAGAGGCTCAGCAGGCCAACAACATTCAGTCTTGGATGGAAAAGCATCTTTTCACCAGTTTGCCTAAGGGAAAAACTGAGAGCATCTTGTGCAGAAAGCTTGCCAGGGTCTCCAGCCCAGCCCCCACCCCCTGAACAGACTGCCCTTTGCAGAGGTCCCCCAGAATCCTAAGAAAGTGACCATCTCGATTCCGTTGGTAGAGGCTCAGGCAGCCAAACGGAACGGACAAACTGAGCGCCACGATCAACTCTCACATACACTACCGATCCCCGCGCGGGTCGGAAACAGCCAGCCCTGGGGTGGGGGAGGAGGGTGCTGGAGGGGGGAGCCAGTGGGCTCCCCTACACCTCCACACACACTTCCACTCCACCCCCAGAGTGGGCAGGATGTACGCGCAGGCAGCGGCGGCGGCCGGCCAGCTCGGGCTCAGCCCGCCTGTCTGGCATCAGCGTTCAGGAGAAAGTATGATCCCGGTCGCCGCCGCCACTGCCGCCACGGCCGCCACCGCCACCACCGAGTAGGAGAGAAAACAAAAGAGACGAATTAGTTGGGATTTCGGCTGCTTTTGGGGGGGCTGGAACAGGCATGCAGGGGCTGGCAACTTTCAGCGCAAGAGCTGCAAATTTCGGCTTAGGGGGCCAAGGTCCCCAGCGA
>NW_025348483.1:0-3483 GCF_016433145.1 Gracilinanus agilis
TACTCATGTTTTGTGTCTGATCCAGTATTTGCAGCCACTATCCAAAACAGCAGAGAAATGGTGTTCAGCTCTAACAAAGGAGGGTGGGCTTAAAGTTCCAGTAATTAAAAACTGCTTTGATGCCATATGAGGACTGTTTGGGAGAGTGTTATATGTATGGTAACCATGGGAGGTGATTCAAACCATTTGTCATTCCATCTCTTCCCTCCTCTGCTAACTGCTTTGAAAGTTGATGGCTAACAAATAGACAGTATTAATTGAATATTTGTTTATGCTTCCATAAGTAAACAGCTTTGAATTCCTATGGCAAAGTCATCATTTGTTTTGCATTGCTTGAGTTTTGACTATTCTCCCTGGTATTCAAATTTTTCAACTCAATTAAATTTAATAACAAAGAATTATTAAATTCTTCTTATGTGGAAGGCACAGCTTTAGGCATTGAAAATTCAAAGGAAAAAAATTAAATGATTTCTGACTTAGTCTTACCACATATTGTTCTCTTCTATATATTTTGTCCTAGAAACAAACTGGTTCTCCTTTTCCCCCTCAAATGGTCTTTACCCCTATATCTTTATGTTTTTCTCACATTATTTCTTGTGCCTGGATTTCTCTTTTATACCCCTGGAATTTCCATTAGTCATGTAAAGCCCAGCTCCAATGCCTTTGTACCTCTAGAGATCCTTTCCTCATCTTTAGTGCTGCTATTAACTTTTTCTTTTGGATGTCCCCTAGGGTTTTGCTTTGAAATTCTGTAAGGCATGTCTCAAGTAACAGTGTATGTTAGAGTTATCTTTCCCTGTCTGATCCTATTACAAAACTATACACACCGCACGAGCAGGGATTGTGTTTGAACTGATCTTTGCATCTTCCTTGACCTGGAAATTCAGGGCTCTGCACCACCAGATTGGCCCTGAAAACATGCAAATGTCCTATTCAGATTGAAGAAGAGCCTGAAACAAATAAGGAGTCTTTCAGCACAGTTGGGAGATGAAGTTTGTCAGTGCTCCTTTCCTAAGAAGAGATAGCATATTGGAAGTAACTAGCATAAGCTTAGACAGACTTTTGAAGATATTGAGGATTGAGGATAGAAGTGCAATGGTCCATCGGGTCATGGAGAATCAGTCATGAAACAACAACAACAACAACAACAACAACAACAACAACAACAACAACAACAACAACACTNAACAACAACAACAACAACAACAACAACAACAACAACAACAACAACAACAACAACAACAACAACACTTTCCCACCTCCTCTTTTCAGGCTTTTCTCTAGCTTCCTGCTGCCCAGTGATCTGTTGGGGTTGGGGAGTATTTTGGGATAAGGAGATATGAACTCTTTGAATGACATTGTTGGTGTCCCATAATTCAGATGAGAGGCTTTTTTTTGGATGTAGCAAAAAGAGGGGGCAGCTGGGTAGCTCTGTGGAGTGAGAGTCAGACCTAGAGACAGGAGGTCCTAGGTTCAAACCTGCCTCAGCCACTTCCCAGCTGTGTGACCCTGGGCAAGTCACTTGACCCCCATTGCCCACCCTTACCAATCTTCCACCTATGAGACAATACACTGAAGTACAAGGCTTAAAAAAAAAAGAGTGTTGGACTTAAAATTGAGAGATATGACAGAGTCCTGAGTCTGCTACTTCTCACCGAGCTGTACGATTAGGAGAAAACTCTGAGCCTCCTTTAACTCATCTATAAAATGGAATAATAATATTTGTAGTACTTCAGTATTTCTATGAGGACAAAATAATATCTTGCATATGAAACACCTTATAGATGTTAAAATGCCATGCAAATGGCAGCTATCATCATAGTGACCATCCCTAGTTGGAGTTGCATATCCATTTCTGTATATAGAACCATTTTACAGTATAGATCTATAGTTAGAGTATCTAAACACTATATATAACAATTAGTGTATAGATATTTACCTATAATATCCAAACATTATATAGTATACTATATACCTATTTATAGAGTAACTATGTACCACATATATATGTGTATATACACATATATAAATCTATAGAATAGCCCTACTATAGATTTATACTAGATATTCATTTCTAGTAAATAAATATTTGTATGTTCTCTAAAAGTTTGTAGGTCAATAAAAGCACAGTTTTGATGTCCTCTCAAGGAACCTCAGTGGAAAGCACTCCTATAGGACAAAAGTGTCAAGGAATCTCGCTGCCAGGTTTGATAGATGGGTTCTCTCAAAAGCTACGTATTCTAAAGGCTGATAGCATCAACTGCAAGTTGTGATCAATAGCTGGAAGGATAAATTGGGATTTATAATGATAATTGGCTAGTTCAATAACTGGCTAATGATAAGATTCTTTCTTTGTATCTGTCAAACAGGTATATCGATATGATGTCACAGAAGAGTGTATATAAAAATTAGGACAAAAGAGTGAAAAGAACTGAAACTTAATTGTATCATAAAAGCAGTGTGTCTTTCTGGGATCAGCATTTCTCCAGAAAGTTTTAGCTATAAAAGTAGAAGGTGTTTCTGATAAGTGGGGTAAGAGAGGAACACTTCACAGTGTAGTAAGAAACCAAACCACTTCTTTTAGCTCTAAATTTATTTTAACTAAGCATACAACTTTGAAAAATACACTGTATCTCTCTCATGCCTTCATTTTTCCCCCTCCCAAATGAGGATAATGTGATTTGCCCCTTATACACATGTGAAATAGTACAGTTTGGAGGCTTTGAGATAAGTCCTCAGTATTTTCATAATGTTTTGGCTTTCATATCTCTTACCTCATTTTGTCCTTCCAACAACCCTAGAAAGGAAATAGTACCCATATTGTTACCCCCATTTGGCAGATGAGGAAACTAGGATTCCAAGAGGGGAAATGACTAGTTATACAATTGGCAGGACTCTGAGCAACTTGGGGGAAAAAAAGGTGCTGCATTTGTGAAAAGTGTTACTATTTACATAACTAGCAAGGTTGGAAAATTCTGGGTCATTTACTTACCCGTCATTCCTTCCATTTCTAAAATGCAGACACCACTAATGTGGAAGCCTTGGGGCAGATGCCTGGCTACATTGATTCCTATTTGAAATTCCAGGACTGACATAAGGGAAAAAAGCATTGATTAAGTGCCTATTGTGTGCTGGGCACTGTGTGTCCAATCTTAATCTCAGAGGAAACATTTTGTCAGGCAACTCTGTCCACTATAGAAGTCTCTGTTCTTTGAGAGATTGGCCTGGAGTGAATGTTGTTGGTAAGTGAAGATGGAAGTCTGACAGTGACAGGGACCTGCCCTCCATGGAGAGATTATCAAAGTATCCTGAATGAATGAGAGCCCCCATGCTAACTCTGTGTGTGTGTGTGTGTATGTGTGTGTGTGTGTGTGTGTGTGTGTGTGTGTTTGAGAGAGAGAGAGAGACAGACAGAGAGAGAGAGAGAGAGAGAGACAGACAGACAGAGAGAGAGAGAGAGAGAGAGAGAGAGAGAGAGAGAGA
>NW_025348484.1:0-4917 GCF_016433145.1 Gracilinanus agilis
TATATTTTATTATATTTTATTTACTTGTGTGTTTTATATACTATATATTACTATATATGGTATATGTTATAAAATATATTATCTATTAATGTATTAATACATTTTATTTTTTATATCTATTTTATTTATTTTGTCAAATATTTCCTAATTGCATTTTAATCTGGTTCAAGCCATTTTCTTTGTACCTTCAAAGCTTAGCATAGTGACTGACAAATAATGATGATAAATGCTTGTTGACCGAACAGTTCATTCAGCTGATCAGTAAGATCTGGGTTCAAATATTATCTCTGATATCTTTGTGACCTGGGGATAGGTCACAAGCTCCAACAGCATCAGTTTCTTCATTTATAAAATGAGGTAGTTGGACCAGATGGCATCTGATGTTCCTTCCCGCTCCAGATCTCATATCCACCCACAAAATGGCAGCAAATTGAGTGAAAACTTGAATATACAATGATATAACACAATCTCAGGGGCCTGATCGCAGAATGCCAGAACTGGAAGGGATTTAGACATCAACTGCTCCAACATTATTTTATTTTTAAATAATAGTTCATTTCCCCTGAATTATATGTAAAAACAAATTAATTTTAACATTCATTTTAAAAAAAGTTTTTTTGAGTTCTAAATTCTCTCACTCCTTCTCAACCTCCTTCCCTAACTCCTTCCCACTCATTCTCCCTCCCTGAGACAGTAAGAAATCAGATATAGATTTTATATGTAACATTATTTTATGAGGATGTTGAGGCCCAGAAAGAGTAGATGACAGAGCCAGGAACTGAACCCACATCTCCTGATTTCATCACTGTTACTTCCAGCACATTACATTCTTAAAATAATAATGCCTCATTATTTGTTATTAGTTTATAAATTTTACAAATATTTACAAAATTGTCAAATATTAATATATTTGTTACTTACAAAGCACTTTACATGTTGTGTCCTTTTATTCTCAGAATAATCCTATGATGTAGATATTATTATTATTATTATTATTATTATTATTATTATTATTATTATTATTATCCTCATNTATTATTATTATTATTATTATTATTATTATTATTATTATTATTATTATCCTCATTTTGCAAATGAAGAAACTAGGGCTTGAGAGCAATTCCCTAACTTGTCTAGGGTTCTAGCTAAGGTCCTAAGGCAGGATTTGAACTCAGGTCTTCCTGACTTCAAGTCCAGAGTTTATGCTTCCTAGCTAACTAAAATAGAGTTCACTGAAGGCAGAGGTTTATTTTTTGGTCTCTTTTTGCATCCCTAGCACTTACCACAGTGTGTGACATGGAGAAATCACATAATAAATTTTTATTGAAGGGCAACCAAGTGATTCAGTGAATAGAGAGCCAGGCTTAGAGATCCTGGGTTCAAATATGGCCTCAGACACTTCCTAGTTGTGTGTGATCCTAGGCAATGCCAATTGCCTAGCCCTTGCCACTCGTCTGCCTTGGTGACAATATTTATTATTGATTCAAAGAGAGAAAAGAAGGATTTTTAAAAAATAAACGTTTACTGAATGAATGAAATACTCTGCTTCATCCCAAATTAAAATAATATTATCTTCAGATCTTGAGAAATACAAAGAGATTGAATCCAATAAATAAACACCGGAATGAGAGGTGAAACGTGGCAGCATTGGTAAGTTGAAAAAAGCGTGTAAGAATTATGTATAACACACCTGAAAGAGTCCCTCTCTCTGGGAGGGAAAACATCAGAATTTTGTTCAAATCCATGCCCTACATGACCCATTCTGGGGCTAAATCCCACACATACAACGTGTGCAAAGCCGCCCTGTCCTTCTCTGCATTATATTAATTATGCTCTTAAGGCCCATCTAAATTACAAAATCAGTTTTCCAAATTAAGTTACCAAAGCCATTTCTGGATGGCTATGCTGCGTTTGAGCAGAAAATTAGCCCAGCTCATTGTTTGTAGATAACAGAAATTCTGTGGCCTGGTTTTCTGGGGGTTGTTTGTGGGGTGCCTGCTGTATTATTTTCCCTCTTACTGAGGATAATCTGGTTTTTCTCTGAGCTGGGTGTTCAGGAGACTGTCACACATCTGAAGGTGTTTTGAACCACCAGTGGGGAGCTGCAATTGCATCCTTACAGCCCAGATGCTGAGAGGAGTTGACATTATCACCTAAGAACTTGGGCTGAAAATAAGAGAGTTTTAAAAGGAGAAGTAATTTTCTGAGAGATTTAGTCCTCTAACACCTGGGGCCTCCCATTTGGGTGGAGGATGAGAAGCAGCCTTCTGGCAATTGAGAAAGAAAAATAGCTGGTCTTGTCTCCCATCTCTGCACCCACCAGAATGTCTTCATGATCTTCCAACCCTGGTTCAGAGAAGGGGCAGTTTGGGGTAGAGCCCATGGGTGAGTGGCGGATCTGCCCTTACACAGTGGTTACCAGTTTATTCCCTGGAATTATCCTCACTGTCCATTGCAGACCCTCAGTAAAATTCTAGGACTGTTGGCTATTTCTGCTGGGTTTTTTTAGCACTTTCTCCCAGTTGCCCATTGTTCTCATTTTGGCCTCTAGAAGTATGGACACCTTCCCACCGTTGGCATCACAGGGTTTCTCCCCTCTCCCTTCCACCACCCAACAAAGGTTAGATTAACTTTTCCCTAAGAAGTGACAAAGTTATCCTCAGGTCTAATTGGCCCATGGACCAAAGAACAAGCTTCACCTCCCTTGATAGAACTCTCCAACCTAAGTGATGGAGAGTCCTTCTTGAGTATCCTTTTTTTGATATGATGGAATAAAAACCTCCCTTTATTCCTCCTTTTATTGTCTGTCATCAGCAGGATCAAACTCAAATAGAAAAATACTTAAATATCTCTGGGGGTTGAGTCTTGACTTAGAAAACCATGCATTGAGATTATTTTTATTCTATTATATATTTATTTGGTTAGAAACTTCCCAATTAAATTTTAATCTGGTTGGGCACACTAGGGAGTGTTGAGGGCAGTAGTGCAGCCCCTATATTTGACACCTCTGGGTTAAATTATGTACATTTGCCTCATTTCCTCCAACATCAAACTTGAATTTACAGAGTCCTTGGCTGAGGAAGGTCCTTCCTTAATCTGTCCATGCTGAAACATTCCACCATAACAATTCCCTTTTCCTAAACATCTATAAACCTATATTTCCCTTCAATTTCCTTTGGCAAAACTTCCCTGCCTAGCATCTTCCTTCATCTCATTCCTTCATGGTGAGTGTAACGGATTCATGTTTTTCTTTATATGCCTGACGTATATTAGGCACTTAATGAGTGCTTGTTAAATGGATGCTAGTTTACATGAAGGTGTTAATAGCTGATAAAAGCTTAAATATATGCTCCATCCCAGACATTTCACTTTTAACTAGAGACTTTTTGGAGATATAGCGGCAACCCAAAAGAATAATTCTCTAATAGTGGAATTCAAGATGCAAGTTGACCTGAAGGAATACTTTTCAGAGAAAGGATACCCTTATGACTTAATTATGTCATTAATTAGACTATTTATTCATTATTAATTAATTATAGTATTTACATATTACCTAAGCATCAGTTCAGTCCTTGTCATTACAAAAGGATCATGGCCACCATCTCACTTGACTGATTCAATTGCTTTGGAAATATTAGTTATTCAGTTATTCTGGGTGTATTAGTATAGCACAGGTAGTATCATTATACTCATTTTATAGATGAGGAAACAGAGACCCTGTAAGATTAGGCCACTTGCCTGGGATCATACAGTTCTATAGTGAGTGACATTTAAAAAAATCTATACTCCTGGTTTCATATTCCTGGTTTCTATGACATCATTTTTGATTTTCTAAAAGCAGTTTGTTATCTCTGAGTCCAGTTCAGGAAAGAGCATAGAATGAGACTGGAGCAAGTTTTTTTTTTTCCTTCTGTGACTAAGAACCCAAAGCTCTCTCTCTCCCATGCTGTAATGGGAGAAGGGTACTCTCATTTTCTTTGTTGGCAGATGGGCTAGACTCATTTAAGGAGGCATTATTTATGTTGATAGTTTCTAGGAGCTTTGGTAGGTCCAATCCTCTACTAAAAAAGCAATGAGGAGGCAGCTAGGTGGCTCAGTGGATTGAAAAGCAGGTTTAAAAATGGGAGGTTCCATATTCAAATCAGAGTTCAGATACTTCCCAGCTGTGTGTGACCCTGAGCAAGTCATTTAACTCCCACTGCCTAACCCTTTCTACCCATCTGCCTTGGGACCAATACAGAGTATTGATTCTAAGATGGCAAGTAAAGTTTAAAAAATTAAAAAAAAACAATGAACATTATTCCATGTAGGGCTTAGAAAGAAAACCTTTTGTCTATTAAAAGCAGAAAAATGGTCTCTATTCAATGACTGCTGGTATTTAATGGACTGTCCTATACCTCAAATTGGATGTCTAATTCAAGCAAGGCAGTGGATGACAACTCAACTACTCAGTAAGTACCATGGAATCATCATGGAAATGGGATGTGTGTTCCCAGGGGTCTTTCGAATGGCTGAGTTTGTTAAAAATACAAAAAGTGCTTTTCCATGAGAAAGGAGCAACAAACTACCATGACCATATTAAGAACAAACAGACTGAAAGAATTCATTGAACTGAGCTCATCTGACTGACACTAGCTCGCTAGCTCTCATACCATACTACCTTTCATTACAATTGTGGCTATTATTATTTTAAATTTATCATCAAATCAAAAACATTTTCTTCAGTATTTCCTTTCCTGTTCCCAATTACACATATTGAATTCAAGGATTTCTAGGGGAAGTAAATTAACCATTTCAAAATATCTATTTGTATGTACAAATAGATATACAAAATATAAAAGTAGATATATTTAAATGGTTAATTTACTTTCCCTAGAATTTTTAAAATAAATATATATAAATATATATGTATATATA
>NW_025348485.1:0-3323 GCF_016433145.1 Gracilinanus agilis
TATCTAATATTATATATATATATATGTGCTCTGCTCATGGAAGTGGGGGTATTGGGAAAGTGCTTTCAGAGTCCTTTGGGAAGCCTTTCTCTGGGATAAATTTAGGACCCTTTGCATTTGTTAGGACCCAGGAGAACATTTCTACCAGGAGCTTTTGTTACTGGTTTTATCCTACAATTATAGAATCAATTTGGGGGTGAAGGACAGGGGTTTCCTTTAATCAGTTCTGTTCTCTTGAGACAGCATTTGCTTGGTTGAATGAATATCTATTGCTAGGTATTTTATTACTATTCCCAGCATGCGTACTACAGATAATAGAAGAATGGAATTTGCATCCTTCAAATATTAGTACCTAAATGTTTGCCTATAGTGTATCGTAATAGTTTGTAGAAGTTCAGTTTTCTTTTCTTTTCTTTTTTAAGCCCTTACCTTCTGTCTTGCTATCAATATTGTATATTGGTTCTAAAACAGAAGAGTGGTAAGGACTAGGCAATGGAGGTTAAGTGACTAGCCCAGGGTCACACATTTGAACCCAGGACCTCCTGTCTCTGGACCTGGCTCTCAATCCATTGAGCCACCTAGCTGCCCCCTGTTTTTTGTTTGTTTTTTTTTTCTTTTAATCAGTCCTCAATAACTTGCCTTATTTCTGATATGATTCCAGACAGATTGTCTGAGATCATTATGGACTGCCAGTGCATAGTATAAGGTTTTCCTACTGGCCTAAAAATCTTGCATAATCTACCCAGTGCTTAATCCACTTTGGGGAGCCCCATATATATTGGAGAGCTTTCTGAGTATGCTTTAAGTTAACCAACTTGCCCTAGTGAGGGAGGAATTAGAAAGTCCATCTGCATTGCCTTTAGAGTGATAGAGATACATTGAGGGGAAATTTGGGGTGCCCTTTGGTATAGGGACCCAGAGGAAATATTCTTGGACCTCCAAGGGGATTGCTAATGGCACAGATACCAATGGAGAAATTTTGGTGTGCAAAAAGGAAACAGAAATTTTTTCTGAACACATTGTCAGATGACTTTACGCATTGAGAGAATCATTGAAGAATATTTGTTCGTTACCTGAAAAGTAGTAAGGGAGGAAGGGGAGCAGACTTCCTTTAAATCCTATATCCCTAATTTCTGCAAACAGTTCCATATGTTCTGAGATCTCTGTAGGGACTATAGTTTCCTTTTGAAATAGGAAGTTTTATTTTTTTTCCCGTAAAGCTGATTATGTTTAAATTTGAGCTGGGAAGTAGGGCACAGAGTTGAGGGGTCCTTCCATGGAAAATGAGGAGGAAATACCTCAGTTCTCCTTGGAACCAATATTGGTTCTGTTATAACACTTGCTACTTAACTGAGCTCAGTTAGGGGGAAGGGGAAGAGGGGGAAGGCCTCAGGCCCCTGAAGCCAATGGAACAATATTGATACAGAAGCACTAAGCTAAATCAGCTTAGTTTCTCATCTAAAGGGTGAGGGAGTGTCTTCCAATCAACCCTAGACTGCCTAATCTCTGTGGGAGAGAGACCCACATGTTCAGGGAATGCTGTAAAAGATTAACTTTACCTCTGAGAAGGAAGATTGATTTTCCTTTCTTTTTGGGTTGAGAAAGGCCTTTTTGCAAGCAACAAAATAAACACAAACCTATTTGAATTTTGTAAAATGATATTTTTTTAATTGTGTGGAAGTATATTTAAAGTTTTTTTTTAGTCCAACTAAATATTTTCTCTACTCTAAAATCCTTTTCAGATTTTTCCCTTCAGGAAAGGAAATAGAAAAAACTAAGGCCTTTCTTTGGGAAATGGATTTGGCCTCCTGCTCTGCCTCTTACCAATTTGTTAGTCAAATTGATGTGGTTAGGGTAGATTAGCACCATCAGAATTATTTGAGTTTCTACATATTAGAGCTACTAGGTTTCCCCTGGTTTTGCTCTATCTCACAGAGCCCTAGTTACATGACCTTGACTTAATTAATACTTAGATGCTTATACAGTGTTTTACCCCTTTTCCATATGTAGTGTGTGTGTTCTGACTCTTTCTCTCACAGCCAGCCTACTATGTCTTCCTGTCAGGGTTCTAAAATAACCTGAAGCATTTGGGAGTTCTCTCTTCTCTGCTACCATCAGCTCAAGCCCCCACTTGCTGCCTCTTGCGTAATATAAATGTCTACCCATAGCATAATAGCTTGAAAAAGTTCATAGTTTTCTTTTTAATGAGTCCTCAGTTGCTTGTCTTTGTCTGAGAGTCTGTCTGAGATCATTATGGACTACCAGTTTATAGCATAAACCAGCCTAAAAATCTTGAGTAATCTACACTCTCCTCTCCTGTTAGGGTAACTAGGTTGCTAGTACTATTTAGCCACTTACCATCAATTGGCTTTTACAAAGGATATTTACCTCAATGATATAATAAGAACAAATATACAAATATACAACTATTTTCTCCAATACCTCCGGTCATACTTTTCCCTAGATCACTTTGGCCTCTTGAAAAAGAAGGCTCAACGTAGCTCAGGTTTTATAAAGCCACACTGGCCCCACCAAGTTCATGTCCCAAAATGGCACCACTCCTGGATAAGTGCTTGTCCTAGCTGGTCAGGGGTCCCGAAGATCACTCCTTGTTTCTTGGGGCATCCCTATTCCACTAATGTCAAACATGGGCTCTGGAATGCCAGGATGCTGAAGCATCCTCTGTAGTGTTCAAACTCACAGGCTCATAGGTTCTGATCCCTTCGTTGGCTGCTCTGAACAAAGGGGTCCCCAAGGCAAAGAGGAGGTCGCTGGATCTGAGAGACCCTTTCGGATGCCTCTGCTGCCAGTTGAGGAACCTTCTCTTCACCAAGTGATTAGCTGACTAGAACCAGCCACTTGATATCCTCACAGGCTCCAGCCTCTCCATTTCACATTATGACAAATGTCCTAGAAGCAAGCTGCCTAGCATCCTTGAGGAGCTGAAGGACTTGGAAACTCTGGATCCTTCAGCTTCTCTTTGTAGTGCTGAGATGCAAACTCAGTTATATTGTGGCCAGTTCTTTTGTGTTGGGTGTCCAGTTCTTGTCACAATTAGTTCGCTGCTAGTAGTGTGCTTGGATATAATCAAGAGTAAGCCAGACCCAAAGTAAGATTCTCTCTGTCCCCCTCACCATCCTGCTTCTTAGAAGCAATCTATATTTCCCTTCAAAGCTTAGCTCAGGCATCGCCTTCTATGTGAAACCTCTCATGATTCCCCAGCTGCTGTCTTCCCCTTTAAAATTATCTTTTTTTGGTATATATATATATATATATACATATATATATGTATATATATATATACATATATATATATATATATA
>NW_025348486.1:0-2335 GCF_016433145.1 Gracilinanus agilis
GGGGGGGGGGGGTTGAAGGGGAAAGGAGGAGCATGAATCATGTAACCATGTTAAAAATGAATATTAATAAATGTTAAAAAAAAAAAGGCCTGAGATCAAATCCAGCCTCAGACACTTATTAGTGTTTTATTATTAATGTGTGACCATTAACCTCTCTGGGACTCAGTTCTTCATATATACATAGGATAATAATACTTCTTATATAAATGCTACTGATAATAATTCTTACATATTTGGAAAATAAGAATCAATCCTGTAAAGCAGACCTTTAATATGACTGAAATTAATAGGCTATTCCAACATGCCGTCAGTACAAGGGGATAGATGGAATGTCACTAACTCATTTAAGTGTTTTAATTAAGGAAGGAAGGAAGGAAGGAAGGAAGGAAGGAAGGAAGGAAGGAAGGNGAAGGAAGGAAGGAAGGAAGGAAGGAAGGAAGGAAGGAAGGAAGGAAGGAAGGAAGGAAGGAAGGAGGGAACAAAGGGAGGGAGGAAGGAGGGAAGGAGGGAACAAAGGGAGGGAGGAAGAAAGGAGAGAAGGAACAAAAGAAGAAGGAAAGGAATGAAGGAGGGAAGGAAGGAAGAAGGGAAGGAACAAAGGAGGGAAGGCAGGAGGGAGGGAAGGAGGATGGAAGGGAAGAAGGAAACTGTACAAAAGTAAGAAATTATTGTTATTAGCCAAATCTTATCGAGCCTTTGAGTTTGACCTGCTCTGATGGAAGATACATCTGACTGCTCCAACCCACATAGGTTTCACCTTCATCTGAACTGATTAGCACTTAACACTCTTTACTGTACACATAACTCTTGGCTCTTAACCACCCCTGCCTATATCTTTCCCTAATTGTTTCACATATGTAAACCTGTTTCCCCAATTACACTCTTAGCTCTTCAAAGCAGAGGAGTTTCTTGATTCCTTAATCCCTCACAAAATTCATAACATAGTTAAATTTCTATCAGATACCCGTAACTACTTGTTGGAGAGAACTAATCATAACTTTGGAGAAGAGGAGAAGAATGGGGGAGTGAGGAGGAGATGATCTCTGTCTTCAAATAATTGAAAGGATGTAATGTAGAAGGAGAATAAGGACAACAGTCCTGGAATAATCTCCCCTGCTCAAACCACATCTGGAGTATTATATTCATTTCTAGGTGTCCCAGTTGAGGACAGACTTTGAAAAGCTAGAGAATGTCCAGGGGAGGGCAGAATAGAGGCAAAATAATCATAAAAGGATTATTGAAAGAAACTAGGGGTGTCCGATCTGGAAAAAAGAAAACAGGGAGATTTGCTCTGTCTTCAAGTATTTGAAGGGCTCTTGGGTGGTAGAAGGATCAGACTTGTCCTATTTATCTCAGAGGCCAGAATATGCAACAATGCATGGAAAACACAAAGAAGCAGATTTAAACTTAATACCAGGAAAACATTCCCTAACAATTAGATCTGTCTGAAAGTGGAAGGGATTGTACCCTTCTTGAAAGTCTTTGAGCAGAAGCTGGATGACTAGTTGTCAGGCATGTCATAATGGGGATTCTTTCTAGAATATATTCTTTTTTGAGAAAAATTTTATTTAATTAATTTAGAATATTTTTCCATGGTTACATGATTCATGGTCTTTCCCTCCCCTCCTCCCACCCCACCTCCCATAGCCAACGAACAATTCCACTGGGTTTCACATGTGTAGAATATAGATTGGATTGTATGGCTGCTGAGATCCCCACCAATTCTGAAATTTATGATACTGTTAGTAGACTTTTCTATGTAGCTCCAGAAGAAAGAACTAGGAACAAGGAGTAGACATTGTAGGGAGAGAGATCTTGCTTAATATCAGGAAGAATATTCTAATTATTAGAGCTCCCTAACAATAAAACAGATTGCAATATGAGATAGAGAGCTTCCCATCACTGCAAGTACTCAGAGACGACCCAGCAAGGATGTTGTAAAAGGGACTCTTGCATGGGGCAGGTTTCAGAAAAGGCAAGTCCCTTTCAAAATTTCATTTCTATGATTTTATGTAATAGAGGCTAATAAGAGAGTATTTTGTGATGGGAGTTTGGGGTATCCCCTTCTTTCTAGAAAACACTAAACAGAAGAGATATCTAGGTTTATCTGTCTGGGACAGATTGTCTGAAGGAAGGAGAATGGATATCAGATTCCTAACCCAAGTTCTTTATGATATACCTTTGCATATTAGTATGTTCTTCCATACTCCATGACCTGGGCAGTGGTTCAAGGACCTGAGGTTTTCTGTAAGCTTCTGGATTAATTTTGGGAATGCTTAACCATAACAAAAGCATGAATAATACCAATCTAGAAGGAAGAAAGAAAGAAAGAAAG
>NW_025348487.1:0-2997 GCF_016433145.1 Gracilinanus agilis
GGAGACATTTTTAAAATTCTGAACTTATACAAAAATGAATTTGTCTGTTTACACAGCACAACACAGAGAGGGTTGTATATGAAATTGTGACTCTCGGCCTCACACTACTTGCTTTTTAAAAACATGTTTAATAAATTCTACCCAATTTTCAAAATTCTTTCTTATCTGTGTTTCCTTTTGAACTTCCTTCAGTTTTCTCCTTTCCATTAAAAAATATTTTTAAAGGCTTCTTTCTCCCTCCCCCCATCACTATTGTTAACTCCATTCCCTCTCCTAGGATCTACCCTTCCCAATTAAAAACAAAATCTTACTAAAAAATAAGCTTAGTCAAGCAAAAACAAAACTACCCAGTGGATATGCCCCAAAATGTATGTCTCTGTCTATCATCTCTCTGGGGAGACATTGGTAACATCATAAGTCTTCTGGAATCCTGGTTAGAGCACTGGAAGGTAAAACGATTTGCCCATGGCAAGACTTAAAGGGAGGTCTTTTTGATTCCAAAGCAGGACCTTTGTCTTGTGCCTCATTGCTTTGCAATGTAATAAATGCCCATTGAATGGAATCAAATTGAATTCAGGAACACATCTATTTTGTAAAACCATGTAGACTTGAGTTGCACTAGGACATCACCATGGAAATGCAGGCACACCAAACCCTTTGGAATGAAGGTGACAGCCACACCCTTGCCTATAATCAGCTCCTCCCTGCAATGGACTACTTTGGCTCATTTCCAGTTGGAAAAAGAACTTAATTGGAAATCCCCAGGAGCTAAATGGAATAGTCACCTTGGCACCCAATAGTCTCTTTTCTTTTGACAAACCAACAGTTCTTTAGTGGGAGCTTCTAGCACTCTGGATCTGCTCATTTTTCAGAAAGAAATATCTTTTTATGCATCTAATCCTACCAGGCAGCTAGAACAGCCATTGTACCATAAAATTAGAACTAGGGGGCAGCTAGACTGCTCAGTGGATTGAGAGCTGAGACTAGAGATGGGGGGGTCCTGAATTCAAATCTGGACTCAGACACTCCTTTCCTGGGTGACCCTGGGCTAGTGACTTTAACTCCTATTCCTTACTGCTCTTCTGCCTTGGAACGAATACACAGTATTGATTTCAAGATGGAAAATAAGGTTTAAAAAAAAAAAAAGAACCAGATAAAGATTCCATTAGCTCTTGTAATGGGAACACTGGGTATAGTAATTTGCTCAAAGTTACAGAACTATTTAGTGATAGAGCCCATGTTTGACCTGCAGTCAGGAAGATCTGAGTTCAAAATCGGCCTCAGATACTAGCTTTTTGACCTGTGCAAGTCACTTAACCTCTATCCTGTCTCATTTTCCTAAACTATAAAATGGGATGATAATAATAGTAGTTGTGAAGGTCAAATGAGATAATATTTGTAAAGTGCTTAGCCTGGCTTATGATATATACTTAATAACTCAGTATTTCATCCCCTTATCTCCCCGTGTACTTTATACAGTGCTTCTCAAAATGTTCTCCACTGATCAATGTTAATCCGCTTAGGCTGACTTGTTTTCCCTGACCTCTTCTTATACTTTGCCAGCATCTTCATACCAGGTCATGTTGTCACTGTAATCATCATCCCCACCTCTTCCCCTCATGAACCTTAGACTATTCCTCTGGCACCACCCTTGGCTCTGGTAGGTGTGCTTTCAGATTATATTGCCCTGAAGCAGGCTTCCAAGTCACTTGCTGCCTTTCCATCTCCCCACCATGTTCCTGGGAATAACTGCTGATATCTAGGCTTCTCTAGTGCACACCCATCTTCCTCACTTTCTAGATCCCTGTTATGTGTTATATTTCTATTTCCATTTGTATCTGTGTAGCACTTATTGTAATAAGCACTTAATAAATCTACTATCTATCTATGAATCTATTATTATTCAGTTTGTTTTTCAGTCATGTCTGATTCTTTGTGACCTCATTTGGACTTCTCTTGGCAAAGATACTGGAGTGGTTTGCCATTTCCTTCTCCAATTCTTTTTATAGATGAAAGACTAAGGAAAATAGAGTTAAATGACTTGCCCAGGCTCACACAACTAATATGTCTTTGAAGCCAGATTTGAACTAGAAAGATGAGTCTTCCTGACTCTAGGCCTGGGACTCTATCCACTCTATCTATCTATCTATCTATCTATCTATCTATCTATCTATCTATCTATCTATCTATNTCTATCTATCTATCTATCTATCTATCTATCTATCTATCTATCTATCTATCTATCTATCTATCTATCTATTTCTCTCTCTACCTCTCTTTCTCTCTCTCCATCATCTATTTATCCCATCTATCATTTATGTCCCACCACTAACTCTTGATTGATATGGATAATCACACTAGCTTCCATATGGAGAGAGCTTTATGGTTTAAAACATCTATTATCTTATTTACTTTATGGTTTAAAGCATCTATTATCTTATTTATCTTTACAAAAGCATTGAAGTAAAGGGACAATGGTAATTGTTTTCATTTTACACATGAGCAAGTAGGCTCAAAGATTTGAGTGACTTACTCAGAGTTCATTGAAAGCCAGGGGTTCCTTCTGGTTACAAATGTAGAGTTCTTGCAATTGCACCTCTCAAGACATATTGCTTAGTATCACACCCTAATTGTTTCATTTCTGTCAAATTTGTCTCAGAAAATTTTTAAGTTTCAGGAGAGCAAGAACTATGTCTGCTTTGGTCCTACAATTTCTACCACATAGCCAAGCAAATATATTGATATAATATCCATTTAAAGTAAGAAGGCACCTTAGGGGTGGGTCATCTTGCCCAGAAATCTCATTTTACAGATACAGGAAGTGAGACTCAAAATTTTAAAGTTTAATTCAATTCAGTAAACATGTGTTAAATGTCTACTGTATGCCAGGACTATGGTAAGCGAAGGAGATACCAAAACAGGCAAAAATTTGTCCTTACTCTCTGGAGGTTGAATTTCTTAATTTTGAGAGAGAGAGAGAGAGAGAGAGAGAGAGAG
>NW_025348488.1:0-6368 GCF_016433145.1 Gracilinanus agilis
CCTTTTCCCTCTCCCCTCCCCTCCCTTCCAAATGAAGCAGCCCATTCCTGCCTCTAGTAGTACCCAAAACTTCCTGGTTACAAGCTCCCAGGACCCTCTGAAGAAGTCCTCGAGTGGCCTCTTTATGGTGTCCAACTGGTTTAAGAAGAAGAAGAAAGGGGTTTTTAATGATGGGTTCTCCTCTAGCAGAAGCTCGGGTAGGTGGGTGGCTGGAGGGGGGGGGCCGAGGTCCTGGATGTTGGGGGAGGGGGGGGCACTGGACCTTCTCCTTCCCGATCGTCCTAGGTGTCCTGCTCTCAGCAAAGAGCATGTGTGTTCCTCTGTTCTCTACCAACCCCGTCCCTTGGTGTGCCATCTTCTTCGAGTTCCCCCCCAGACCCTCCTACATTTCCCATCCCCACCCTCTGTCAGCCCAGCTCCGTCCTGACAGTCTGCCTTGCCCCAGCCTCTGAATGGGAGCCAGCCTGGCTCTCCAGCGACCCTCCATTCCCTGGCTTAGCCTCCAACTGATTGATCCCTTAGCAATATTGTCGACATTCCCCCAGCTGAGTTCCACCACTTTTTCAAAGTCATCTGGTCAGTGGATCGAGTGCTGGGCCCTCCCTGGAGGCAGACAGGAAGTCCTGGGTTCCAATCTGACCTCAGACACTACCTAGCCGGGTGACTCTGGGCCATGGCCAAGCCCGTATGACTCTTCTGCCTTGTGGCCGACATACAGTATGGATGCTAAGATGGAAGGGAAGGGTTTAAAAAATCATCCCTCTCCCCCACAAACCAGACCCGGGGCCCCACTGAGTGAAGCTTAGCCCAGACTCACCCCCCCTCCCCCCCAGCCCAGCAGAGCCTTGTGGAGCCCATCTCTGTCACGAGTTGTGTCGAAGCCCTCCCTGACCAGTGGGGAGAGCCTGGAAACAGCCCTGGGCCTTGATGCTGGGGTGCGGGGGGCCAGGGCCTCCCCCACTCTCGCTGAGCCCTCTGTGCCTTCCCAGGAAGCAAGGCCAAAGTGGGCAGCATCCGCTTCGCCAGTGCGTCGCCCAACCAAGTTGTCGTCGAAGGTGCCCAGAGTCATGTCCACTTCGATGAGAAGCTGCACGACTCGGCCGTCATGGTTACTCCAGAGTCTGACGGCAACTTCCTGGTCAAGGTAGGAGGCGCCTCTTCCCGTCCCTCACCTTCCCGTCTACTCCAGTGTGTAGCGGAGAGCCGGGCCTAGAGGCGAGAAGTCCTGGGTCTGAGCCTGGCCTCACACTTCCTAGCTGTGTGACCTTGGGCAGGTCACTTAACCTTGATAACTCAGCCCTTGCTCTTCTGCCTTAGGACTAAGACAGCAGGTCTGGGTCTAAAAAAGGGAGTGGGCCAAAGGCCCGGGACGCCCCAGTGCAGACTGAACAGAATAAAATTGTCACATTAAGGGGAATTCACACGAATTTAGGCAGCACAAGTTAGGTGGTGAGAATATGAAAACCCATCTTATAGAGGAAGAAACTGAGGCCCCTTGAGGAGCGGGACCTGGACTAACCAGCTGGTAGCAGGGTCCGGGGAGGCCCAGGCCGTCTCAGCCTAGTTGTGTTACTGTGCTGGTCATCTGTGAGGAGAGAGGGCAGGGGAAGCTGGCATGTCATGGAGTGGGGCAGAGAGGCGAGAAGGCCCCGGGGGGGGGGGCGCACAGCAAGGGCCATTGGCTTCATTGTGCCCCTGCCCAGAAGCCCCTGGACAACGTCCATCCCTGGCAGATGGGTATTGGGAGCAAGGCCAGCAAGGGCCTGAGGGGACCTAAGGGACGGAAAGGAGGACGGGGAGAAGAAGTGGCAAGGGCAAAACTTGGGAGGGAACCCAGAAAGGGCTGAGCTCAGCTCCGGGGCCCACTGAGGCAGAGAGGACGGGTCCAGAACCCAGAGCCAGGAAGAGGGCCACCCAAAGAGAACACAATTCAGGGCTAGAGGGAGACCCCAGGGGTCGAGCAGCTCTCATTTTACAGAGGGGGAAACTGAGGCCCACGGAGGGGAAGTAATTTGACCAAGGCCACATAGATAGGCCAGGCAGAGCCAGGTGGGTGAGGGAGGGGGCATTCTTGGGGACACCAGGCCTGGGACCAAAGTGGGGGGGCGGGTTGGAGACTACAGAGGACCAGTTGATGAGCCTCGGTGCGGGGCTTAGGGTGCCCCTGTCAGGAGAGTATAGCTTAGTGGTCAGGGCCGCTGGATCCACCCCCTGGATCTCATTACTGCCAGGGAGGGAACTGACAGGCGCCTCAGTGGATTCTGAAAGGGCTCAGACAGGCTTCCTGAAGGACAAGCCCAGCTAGCGCTCTCTGCGGGGCCGGGTGTGCCGAACCTTTCAGCCTGCCTTCCCCCTGCATGAGGTGCTGGGTGGGATTCTGGGCCGAGATCCAGTGTGAAACACGTGTGTGTGTGTGTGTGTGTGTGTGTGTGTGTGTGTGTGTGTGTGTGTGTGTGTGTGNGTGTGTGTGTGTGTGTGTGTGTGTGTGTGTGTGTGTGTGTGTGTGTGTGTGTGTGTGTGTGTGACAGACAGACAGAGAGGGAGAGAGACAGACAGACAAAGCAGGAGAGACAGGAGAGAGAGAAAGAGGGAGAGACAGACAGACTGAGGAAGAGACAGAGAAGGAGGAGAGAGACAGACAGAGAAGGAGGAGAGAGACAGACAAAGTGGGAGAGACAGAGATGGAGAGAGACAGGAGAGAGAGGGAGAGAGAGGGAGAGGCAGAGACAAGACAGAGGAGAGACACAGAGAGAAGATGGAGGAAGAGAAGAGCGAGAGGGAAGACAGGAGGAAGGAAGGGAGAGCCGAGGAGAGGGAAGGAGAGCAGGGAGTGAGGGAAGGAGGACAGAGGGAGCAGGGGGCCGGCGTTCCAGATGAGGCTGCTTTGGGCAGCACTGGGGGGCTTTGTCTTCCTAGAGCCAGTCCCACCCAACCCCCCAAAGGCCTCGGGCTGATCCTCAGGAGGCTGCCAGCCTGCAGGCCGTTGCTGGGCTTCCTCTTGGGGGCAGTTGCTCAAGGGCCTTTTGAAATCTGTGAACAAAGCCAGCCTCCTTCCTTCTCTTGGTCCCCTCCTTTTGGGGGCTCCCCTTCCCTCAGTTTATCCCTGAAATGACTTCAGGATCTTTTTTGCACATCAAACTCACCCTTAGCAGAGGTGGATGTTCTACTTACCAGGAAGGGCCCAAAAGGCCTCTGAGAGCCCCTCTCCGCTGCTATCCAGACCCCCCTCCCCCCAGCCCCTCAGCCCTGTGGTCGGGGGTCTTGGCCTTGGGAGTGCTGGTGTGCCCTTAGCTGATCCTGACCTTTGCCCTCTGCCCCCTGCGCCCCCCAGGTTTAGGGCAGAGCTGTTTCTCCCGGGTAGCCTGAAGTAGCAGTAGTGGCTGGCCCATGCCCAGGGGCTTGGGTTCAGATTCCAGCGCTGTGCCCTTGGGAAGTCTCTCCTTTCTCTGGAGGGTGGGATGAGGCCGTGGTGAAGGTGCCTCCCGGCTCTCGGACCCCTCCTGGGCTGGCCGTGGTGGGTGGGAGGGTGAGCGAGGGAGATTGCAGGACCTTCAGAGAGAATCTCGGAGGTGGGAGCTTGGCGCCCCAGGGAGGAGCAGGCCCGCGAGGCCTGCAGAAGGCCCTCATGTCGTCTGGCCCGAATGGGGATCCCCTCTTAGAATATCCTGGCGTAGGGGGCCGCTGGGTGGCTCATTGGATAGACAGGTGATCCTGGGTGCAACGAGTGGCCTCAGGTACCTCCTAGCAGGATGACCCTGGGCAAGTCACTTAGCCCCTGCTTCTGCCTGGGAGTGAACCTAAGACAGAAAGGAAGGATTGGGAATATTGTGATCACCTCTCACAGATGCTCTTAGGGATTTCTCTGGGCTGCTCCAAATTCTGCCTCTGGAACCAAGGAGCAAGTTTGAATCCCGCTTCTTTCTGTGTGGGGGCCCTTTCAAGTCCCCCCCCCCCATCCCCTTCTCCATCTCCCAGCATGGCCTCTGGCTGCCCTCCCTCTCCCGGCCCTCCGCCGGACAGACACACCAGGCTGAGGGGGGAATTAGCAGCTCCCATATTTAGCTCCGCTCATTATTGGTTGGTTGGCTCTGTTCCTGGCAGTCCAGGCTCCCCCTTGTCCTCCTGCCTCATCCCCTGGGACAGGGAGGGAGCCAGAGTGAGGGCTCAGGGCGGGGGGCTGGCTGGAACCCCGGGTGATGGCTCTTTCCTGGGGATGCTGGACGGGAAGCAGCTGGGCTCCTGGGAGAGACCCTTCTGTGAACCCCCTTCCTGGGGGGAGCCGGTGCTGCTGGGTCTCCCAGGAGGAGGCTGGAACCCCGTCTGGCTAGCTGCGGGCCCCGGGCAGGCCGCTTCACCCCCTCTCTGAGAAGCCTCCGTTCCTCGGCTGCTCCCGGCCTTGCTGGTAGGGACCGAGTGAAGCGTTCTTCGTAAGGAGCGCCGCGAGGACCCCGACCGGCCGGCCTGGGGCCGTCTGTCTTGTCGCCTCCCTCCGAGCCGATGATAGACGACTGACGACGGATGGACCAGGCTCAGCGACGCCTGGCTCTCGTGTGGCCCCATTTTCTGGGCTTGCCATCGCCTTCTCCAGCTCATTTGACAGAGGAGGAAACTGAGGCCAGCGGGGTTCAGGGACTCGGCCAGGGCCACGCAGTGAGGAGGTGTCTGAGGCCCGAAGAGGAGTCTCCCTGGCGCGCTGCCCTGCGCTTCTGAGCTGGGCGGAATTAGGTGACCTCGAAGCATCTCTCCAGAGCTAAAATAGGCCCTAAGCGCTCTGCCTCGATGGGGTGGCGGAAGGAGCTCCGAATCGGCGTCGGGGCACCTCGCTAAGCCGCTGCCCTTGGGCTCCCTCCTGGGCTCCGGGCCCTTCGCGGAGATCTCCCTGGCGGGGCCGTTAACTTCCAGGTCTGTCCCAGGGTGTCCTAAAGGCCCCCCTTCTATGTCCTGGGTTACGCCTTTCCCCCTCGGACATCTGGCCCGAAGACCCTCCTGCCCGGTGGCTCCGGGGCCTGCTGCCCCTCCAGGCCTGACGTCTGCTTCCTGGAGAGCTCGTAGTGCCGGGCTTCAAGGTCTGAGTCACCGTTTCTGATACGATCAGATGCACGCAGGGTGGAAACGAGCTTCTACCTTCCTTAAAAGCAAAAACCTCCAGACACAGGCTCTGCCCTTCCAACTGCAAAGAGCTCCCAGGAGGAGAAGGCCGACTAGATGGGAACGGCCAGCCTGGGGGAGGCTCCTGGGGGAAGGTGGGCGCTGAGGGGAGCCTTGTAAGCCAAGAGGGGCCTCAGATACCTCCTCACTGGGTGACCCTGGCCTGGGCAAGACACTTCACCCTGATGGTCTAGCCCAGGGACTGGATTTGAACCCAGGACCTCCCCTCTTCAGGCTCCCTATCTGCTCCCTTATTATTATCCCTATTTACAGAGAGAGGAGGTAGTGTGGATGGGATGGTAGAGGTAGGAAGTAGCAGAGGCGAGCTTCAGACCCAAGGCTTCCCGATGCCAGGCTTAGCTCTCTTGGGAGCCCAGGATTCCGAAAATATTGCTGAATGCTCATCTGTAAAATGGGGGCATAACCTGCAGGCTACCCGCCTCATGGAGCAGGGGATTGGGAGGCCCGGGGAGCCTTCCGCAATGCTGGGGCACACGTATGGCGGTTGTTCTGGTTTATTCACTGGATGGAAGAGTGACACGGCAGGAAGCTGGAGGCCCAAATCTCAGGCCTTGGAATCTGGGGGTGGCCTTGAGGCAGCTGGGAGCCCCTGAGCACGACTGAGTGGGGGAGGGAGCCGCCTGTTTGGGCAGCTGTGTGGGGTGATGACACCGCTGCGAGCCTGGCCTTTAAAGCAGATGGAGGGGACGCCGAGCTCCAGCCTCTGACTTTCCTTCAGCCTGAATCCAAGGAGGTGGATGTGGAAGCTGATAGGCAGGCCCAGGGCCCTCCCCTCTGCTGATGAGCGAAAAGCCCCAAAGGCCCTGGAGGGGACCATAGGGGGAGAGAGAGGATGTGGGCCTCTTGGGGAAGCCCTCCAGGCCTGAGGCATGGGCTAGGCCTGAGGTCAGGGGTAGCAGCAAAAAGCAGGAAGGATCCCAGGGTCCGGTAGGTTGGGGGGGGGGGGTTGGCAACACAGGGTGGGGCACTGGGCCACCAGAGTAGATGCTAGTTTGGGGTCAGGGAGGGCAAAGCCTTGAGTGCCAGGCCAAGAAGTTCAGTTGGTAGGGGTGAGCCAGCGAGGGTTCTTGAGGGGAAATAAGGAGAGGAAATGGCTTTAAAGGGAAGCCGAGGCTGCCTGGGGATGAAGGGAGACAGTGAAGTCATGGCTAAGAGAGAGTGGGGTGGAGAGTAGGGGGAGAGGAGGAGGAGGAGGAGGA
>NW_025348489.1:0-2681 GCF_016433145.1 Gracilinanus agilis
CTCTCCTCCCTCCCTCTCCCTTCCTTCCTTTGCCTCTCTCTCTCTGTCTCTCTCTCTCCCTCTCTTTCATCTCTCCCTCCCTGTCTCTCCTCCCTCCCTCTCCCTTCCTTCCTTTGCCTCTCTCTCTCTGTCTCTCTCTCTCCCTCTCTTTCATCTCTCCCTCCCTGTCTCTCCTCCCTCCCTCTCCCTTCCTTCCTTTGCCTCTCTCTCTCTGTCTCTCTCTCTCCCTCTCTTTCATCTCTCCCTCCCTGTCTCTCCTCCCTCCCTCTCCCTTCCTTCCTTTGCCTCTCTCTCTCTGTGTCTCTCTCTCTCCCTCTCTTTCCCACTTTCTGTCTTAAAAACAACTCTAATACAGAAGGGTAAGGGCTAGGCATTTAAATGACTTGCCCAGGGTCACACAGCGAGGAGGTGTCTGGGCCCAGGTCTTCCAGACTCCACTTTATCTACTGTGCTACCAACTGCCCCCAGGTGTTAATTTTCAACCTCTGTTGGTGGCAGTTTCCTCATAGGACATTTCTTGTATTCCTGAGTTGAAATCCAGCCTTAGTCATTCATAACGGTGGGGTCCTGGGCAAGACATTCAACTTTGCTTGCCTCAGTTTCCTCATCTGTAAAATGAGCTGGAGAAGGAAATATCAAACTGCTCCAATATTTTTGCCCAAAAAGTCCCAAATGGAGTCACAGAGAATCAGATGCAACAAACCACTGAACAAAAGGCTGAGCATTAGGGGAAAGATATCTTGCTGGGATCCTTGGATTTCGATTCAGAAGGGACTTTAACCATCAGTCAGTTACGTTTCCCTTATTTTGCAGAGGAAGAAACTGAGATGGAGAGAGAAGGAGGCCATTCAGGCAAGTAACAGGCCCAGGATTTGAATCGAGGTCTATTAACTCCAAATCCTGGGCTGGTTTCATGGAAGCCAGACCAGCGTTTGTGGCCGGTCGAGTTCATGGAGCGCTGACCAGTGAGGCGGTGGTGGGAGATGGGGTTTGGCCACCTTCTCTAGTTCCTCCGAGACCAGAGTCCATTTTCCAAAGTCTCTTCTCTGCCCCCCGCTGCTATTAGGACATCAGGCTGCGGGCGACGGGGCTCCGAGGAGCCAATCAAACGGAGAAGCCTCCCTCTCCACCCCCACCAAATCTAAGAAGTAGCAAAACAGTCCCAGAGCAGCAGGGGGGTGAGAGATGGTGGTGGTACAAGCAGTCCCGCCACAGGGCGGCCTGCCACAGTCATTTTTACAGCTCCCTGTGTGCCAGGGTCCTAGCTCTACCCTGGATGCCCCCTGGCCTTCCGGGGGCCCCGATTCTGGTCTGGCGAACTCCACAGGGATGGAAGCGGCTCTCACCCTGTTTTCCCCTGGGACTGGCTTTGCCTGTCCTAGAACCTTGCTAATGCTGGATGAGTTCCTCTGAGTTCCTCCTGAGCTCTGTGTGTGCATGTGTGCCCGCGAGTGTCCGTGTGTGTGTGTGTGTGTGTGTGTGTGTGTGTGTGTGTGTGTGTGTGCTAATTCCAGNGTGTGTGTGTGTGTGTGTGTGTGTGTGTGTGTGTGTGTGTGTGTGTGTGTTCTAATTCCAGTCTTCCCTCTGGAGCAGAATCTCCTCAGGCTCCAGAAAAGAAACTGAGGATGGAGGGGGGACTAAGTGGAAGAAGGGGCTCGAGAGCCGTTGGATAGAGAAGCTGGTATCACCTGGCTCCAAAGTTTGAACTCTGGGCAGATGGCATCTCCTCCATTGGGCCCCACCTTCAGGCCCCCCAAGCCGTGGCCTCCCCGCTTCTTTGCCCTCAGATCCCTTCCTCCTGGATCATCCCAAACCACTTCTGGACTTCCCTCTGGGCTGCTCTGCCTTCTCCAGAGACAGGCATCGCCCTGTGAGGCCGCTCCATTTCCCAAGGTCCCTCCCTTTCCTTTTGGCTTCCTTGAGGCCTTGGGGGTCCTGAGAGGGGGGAAGGGTCAGGAGGCCCCCCACCCCCAGCCTCCCAAGCTACAGTTCCAGGGCACAGAGGCCACCGGAGATCCGGGGAGGGGTGTTCGCTTTGGAGCAGCCTCCAAAGTCCTACCAACTCCCCCTGGTGACCTTGAACTTGTCCCTGGGCCTCAGTCTCTCCACTGGGGGACCCCCCTAGCCTCTACCTTCCTTCTGACTTTGGGAAGGTGGGCAGAGCTCAGGCTCAGGTGGAAGGGGACAGATGGGAAGATGCCAGTTCAAGAACTTGGAATAAAAATAAAAAGAGTAAATATGGGGGGGAGGTAAGGGAGGGAAGTGCTGGCTCCTGAAGCCTTTTTTCTCAGGCCAGGAGACAGGACAGGCGGGGGGGCTTTGCTGTCCCAGCTGAGTCCAGCAGCTCCTCCCCTGCCCGCAAGTTCCGGGACAGGCCTGGGAAACAGTGGGCTCGGGCGCCCCTCCCCCACCTCCCCTCCGGCCCTGGGGGGGAGGGGGAAGCCCGGAGTAACAACAACCAATCCCGGCCCTTCGGGTCAGCGGGATCCATGTGCTCGGACTTTGGTCCTGCGGTCCCGGCCCCGGGGCTTCGCAAAGAGCAGGCCGGGGGAGAAGGAGTTAAGTCCTCTCTCCCGGCTTTATTATTTTTCCCCCCTGGCCTTGGCAATGACAGCATTGTCTGGGCTCCGGGGCTGCAGCAAGGAGCCAGGGGGAGGAGGGGGGGAAGGGGGAAGGAGGGA
>NW_025348490.1:0-3548 GCF_016433145.1 Gracilinanus agilis
ATATATATATATATATATATATATATATATATATATATATTTGACATTTCATCCTATACAGTTTGTCACTGTTCCCTCTAAGTATGCTTCTTCTAGCTACCCTGATGATAATCACACTTTTAAAGAGTTACCAATATCATATTTTCTTATAGGAATGAAAATCATTCAAACTTATTGGATCCCTTTGTTTGTTTGTTTGTTTGTTTGTTTCTTTGTTTGTTTGTTTGTTTGTTTGTTTGTTTGTTTCTTTCTTTCTTTCTTTCTTTCTTTCTTTCTTTCTTTCTTTCTTTCTTTATTACCNTTTCTTTCTTTCTTTCTTTCTTTCTTTCTTTCTTTCTTTCTTTCTTTCTTTCTTTCTTTCTTTATTACCCTTTGGTGATTCTCTTGAGTTCTGTGTTTGGACATCAAATTTTCTGTTTAAGTCAAGTCTTTTCTTTATGAATGCTTGGAAGTCTTCTATATTATTAAATGGCCATACTTTCCCCTCCAAGAATATAGTTAATTTTGCTAGGTAGTTGATTCTTGGTTGTAAACCCAGTTCCTTTCCTTTCCAGAATATCATGTTCCATGCCTTCTGGTCCTTTAGTGTGGATGCTTCCAGGTACTGTGTTATCCTAACTGTGATTCCATGATATTAGAATGGTTTCTTCTTAGCAACTTGTAGTATCTTTTCCTTGGTCTGGTAGTTCTTGAATTTGGTTATAACATTTCTAGGTTTTGTCAATTGGGGATTAAATTTAGGAGGTGATATATGGATTCTTTCAATCTCTACTTTTCCCCTTGTTCAAGAATGTCTGACAGTTTTCTTGGATAATTTCCAGTAGAATCATGTCCAGGCTTTTTTCTTTTGTCATGATTTTCCAGTAGTCCAACAATTTTAAATTGTCTCTTCTGGATCTATTTTTTAAGTATTAATGAGGTGTTTTGTATTTTCCTCAATTTTTTTCATTCTTTTGATTTTTTATAGATTCTTGCTGCCTTATGAAGTCATTTTTTCTAGTTGCTGGATTCTAATTTTTAAAGACTAAATTTCATCCCTGGCTTTTTAGTCATCCTCCTTCTGGTCTGTTTTTCTTTGTAGGTCATCTTTCATTTTCTTTGTCTCATTTTCAAACTGGTCAATTCTGGCATTCAAGACACTTTTTTCTTATTTTAGTTCATGTGCCTCTGTTTCCAAATGACTTATTTTGCTCTATGAGTTCTTTTCCTAATTGTCTTCAGCCTTTCTTAATTGTTTTTTTTGAATTGTGCTTTGAGTTCTTCCAAAGCCTATGTCCAATTCACTGGAGTTCCTGAGTGTTTGCTTGGTGTTCCTTCATCCTCCTCTGTTCCATTTTGCTCTTTGTTCATTACATGGATAGAAGCTGTTGATTGTAATTTCATTTTTCTTTTTCTGCTGTTTACTCATATTTTTTCCTTCTTCCCCTCCTCTTTTCCCCCAATCCCCATCATTGGATGTATTCTTACTCCTTTATTTATTTGCTGGATCTGTGGGTTTGAGCTATTCTGTCCTGAATGGGATTCTCAGCTCTGCTAACTGGATTAGGATGATGCATCTGACCTGTTGTATTAATGAACCCTGAGGGCAGATCTTCCCCAGCTTCCAGAAGGGGCTGAAGGATAGTTACCTTTGTCCTTCCTTCTTCCTTTTTGACATCCACCTCCCTGCTGCCTGCTCAGTCAGAGCCCTGAGTTTCCTGCCATGGTACTAAGGTACTCTGTTGCAGTTGCAAGTTTTGCCCCAGGATCTCAGTCAGCTGGATTCTTACCATGAGAGTAAGCACAGCAAATGAAGAAGGGGTGTTGGAGACTGGGCTTCCCTGTCCTCTAAAGGCTGCTTATCTGCACAATTGCTAGATTGGATTAAGCCTGGGGATCTGGATGTGCCCAGAGGCTAAAGTCTCCAAAGGCAAAAGCCCAAAATGTAGGAGTGGAGGCTGAACTCTGCAAGCAAGTTGATCTTCTCTCTTCTCCTCTCCTCCAGCTGCCTCCCTGCCAGATGTGGTCAGAGCTCTAAGCCTCATTTGCAGGGGTAGCATGGCACTCCCTCTGGGCTGAAGCCCTTGCTGGAGACCTCAGCAACCACCAGAGTTTCAGCACAGTAGATGGGGGAAGAATCCTGGGACCTTCCTTCTTTCTTTTCCTTAAACGAGATAATTCATCCTTCTCTGATTACCTTTTAGGTTGAATAGAGCACAAGGGGCCCTTTGCCCTATCCTGTTTTTGAATTTGTTTTTGTGTCCCCCTTGAGGTTCTTTGTTTTTTATTGGTGTGGAAGGGTTTTCACAGAGGACTTGACTTTTGCTTCTAAGCCACCATCTTGCCACCTGGAAGTTGTAATGTTTTTTTTTAATTAATTGATTTGGAAACAAAACTTCAGGGAGAGGACCTGGACCAGAAAAAGAATGGCTGTTGGTATGCAGAAATAAGATATTTCTACTTAACACTTTCCTCTTTTTCTAGGCAAAGATGTGTTCCATACCTATGCTGTGGATTCCTTTTTAAAATGTCTACCTATATGTAATGGTCATACTGATAAATTCTAATCACTATACTTCTACAATATATTATAAAGTATGTGTCTGCTGCTGACTTACTTTGGGGAGAGGGACACTAAGTCTGAAATTCTGCCATAAAAAATCTCCAAGTTCTTTCATTTGTAATGGAAGTCTAATGTTTTATCATACATTAACTAAAATGCTAGCCCCAGTGGCCTTGAAGACAGAAAAGGAATGAAATATTCAAGGTAAGTTAAGGGCTACTTTGGCAAAGGCAGTTTTAGGATGACTATAATGAAAAGTAAAAAGAGTAAACAGGATGATAAAAGTTTTTTGTTTGCTGCTGAATTTTCTAGTGAAAAATTTTTATGAGTTTACTTTCAGGGGACTAAGTATTTTGCCCCCTCATTCAGGAAACTGTCATGTAGGATAATGCTACTTTGTAATCCCTTTCTCCTAACCTTTGAAAAATGAGAAATGTGTATCAGTGACATTAAACCTGAGAAAAGATGCAGGCAGAACACAGGTCAAATTATGGTGAGTTCTTGGTTGAATAGTCAGTGACTTACTGATTGAATGAATGAATGAATGAAATTTAGGTCTCATTTTTTGTTAGTGTGTTAACTAGAGGGGCTATGCTTACAAAAAAGAGATAATATCTGTCCTCTAGAACTTGAGATTCTATAGGGAGAAATAACAATATGAGAAAGTGATGGCCAAAGATAGACATTTTAATCTGGGGAAGAATAATGAGTTGATCCATGGGGTATCTGATTGATATTTACTTTCTTGAAGTAATTATAATATTTATTTGAAAGCTTTACTTAGATCCAGAGAATAAAAATGGAAGGGGCCAGTAAGACTTGTATGTGTAGAGTGGCATGGCAGGCAGAAGACATCAGAGGTGTTTGGAACTGGTTAAATATGGTAACCACAAGGACCCTAACTATAGGCATGTTTAACACACATTAATGTTAAAGAATGATTGGTAGCATGCATAGGCAAGAAGCTGGATCATATATATATATATATATATATATATATATATAT
>NW_025348491.1:0-3501 GCF_016433145.1 Gracilinanus agilis
AGATAGATAGATAGATAGATAGATAGATAGATAGATAGATAGATAGACAGATAGGCAGACAGATAGATAGATAGATAGATAGATAGATAGATAGATAGATAGATAGATAGACTGATAGATGGATGGAGAGATGGATGGATGAATGGATGGATGGATAGGTAGGTAGGTAGATAGATAGGTAGATAGATAGAGGGATAAATGAATAGATGGATGGATGGATGGATGGATAGATAGAAAGGTAGTTAGGTAGATAAATAGATAGATAAATAGATGGATGGATGGATAGGTAGGCAGGTGGGCAGATAGAGAGGTAGATAGATGGATAGATGGATGGATGGATGGATAGAAAGGTAGGCAGGTAGATAGATGGATCGATAGATAGATAGATAGATAGATAGATAGATAGATAGATAGATAGATAGAACTTAAANGATAGATAGATAGATAGATAGATAGATAGATAGATAGATAGATAGATAGATAGAACTTAAACATTTACTTTGGCTCATGTTTCCCCTGCCTTCATGTCTGGTCCTGAGGCCTCTTCTCTCATTGATTAGTTCTATCCAGAAGCTCCATTCTGAAGAAGGGCCTAATTAGCCCCTCTTCATATTCTGTACTTTAGCTGCCATATTCTGTTCCATCACTCACTTTCCTGGAATCTCTCCCCATTCCACTTTTTAGCCCTTCTCTTTTTGGGTTGTCTTCTCTTATTAAGATGTGAGATCCTTGAGGACAGAGACTGACTTTTTTCTGCTCTTATTTATATCTCCGCACCTTATCCCAGTGTCTGACAGACAGTAAATGCTGATTGACTAGTTGACTTACTGTGTCAGGCTCTGCTAAGGGCTAGGGATACCAAAAAAAAATCAAAAACAAGGCACTCTCTGTTCTCTAGTTGCTTTATTTAATGGAGGAAGAGAGAACCAGAAAGCAGAGGTAGAAAGGGAAGGGAATGGGAAGGCATGCAAGAAGGGACAATTGATACAGCCCATGTGGGAGTGGAGGAGACCCAGGAGTGAAGGATGCAGCTTGGCTGGGGCATCGAATCATGTGGTATTTCTGGACAGGGACTGGACTTGCCAATCAGCAAGTGGCCTTGGGTTATACAATTAGGTCAGTAAAGCTTGTCATCTTTAAGTGTCCTTCTGGCACTGAGGTTTTATGTTCCCTCTCCTAAGATAATCCCAGCCCTGACACCCCCTATTCCAAGGCCCCTTCAAACCCTGACATTTTCTATTCTAAGTCTCCTTCCAGCTCTGATACTTTCTGCCTTGGTTCTCTCCCAGCCCTGACATCCTCTGTTCCAAGGGCCTTCCCAGATTTGGATCTTCTATGTTCTCAGATCCCTTCCCCATCAGACATCCAACGACTCTGTAGTGCCATCACGGATACACACAAGCATAGGGCTCTGCATCTTCATCCCTACTCCCCCTACTGCCCCCCATACACACATGTAAGCCTTTTTCCCTTCCCATGAAGGACCCTTGCCTCTCTCCTCTCCCATCTGTGACTTTGATATGAGTCAAAGCCACGTTTCCTCCTTTGGGGAAAGAGTTGATGCTTTGAATCTTCTCAAAGAAAGTGGGCCTTAATTCCAAGGTGATTTCTCACTATTAGTATTTTTATGAATAATCATCCTGGTGTCGGCTGCAATCTGGCTGGCTGCAGTGATGGGGACCACTGGGGCTGGGCCCCAGCCTCTGCCAGCTGTGCTAATGGGAAGCTGAGGGGGTGAGGCTCCCTCATTCTCCCTGGTGGGCCCAGCATACTTTTTTCCTGTAGCTCCTTGAGTGACTTCATGCATAATTTATAACATGGGTAAGATAACGGGGAGTTTGATTAAAAAACACACACACAACACCTTTTTTATGTTTATTAAATGTGAGTCTCTGTCCCTGTTGCACCTTTGTAAACTGTTCTATGACCCTCTGGGGTCTCATCGAGGAGGTCTCTGGCACTTGATGGTCTACAGGCCTGATTTATTCTTGCTCTGCCGGTAGAGATCGGAGGTTATGCTGTTCATACCACTCCGACTAGAGCTGGTCAGTCCTTAGCTGGAACCTTTTCTTTACTTTCCACTAAAGTCTTCCCTAGTGGCGATTTCACTGAGGTGGGAGTTGGGATAGTTGTGTTCTTTTACCAGCTCTTCTCTGTCACTAACAAAATTTGGGATAAGGAATGCTGGATTTAGAGATGGAGGCCCTGAGTTCAAATCTGAGCTCTACTGCTAATTAAAAACTTTAATTTTTTAAAACAGAATAATAGAAAAGGATTTGGTGGGCAGGTGCCCACTCTTTTTGAGCACCTTTGTTTCTTTCCTTTGCCTGGACTGGTGCAGTAGTCTTCTAAGATGTCCTCCCTATCTCCAGTCTCTCATTCTCTAATCCATCCTCCATGGAGCTGCTGGAGCAATTTTCCTAAAGTACACATTTAATTATATCGCACGTTCAATTTTAAAATTTTCAATGCCTCCCTATTATTTTTAGGATAAAATACAAAATTTCCAGTGGGACATTCAAGGTCTGCCATGATATGTCTCCCACCTATATACCCTCCCCTTCATGCACTCTCCATTCTGATTCAACCAGATTGCTCTCTGCACTCCAAAGAGCTTTTGCTTCTCTCGCTTCCATATCTTTGCAGAAGCTGTCCTTCATTCCTGAAATGTTCTCTCTCCTCGCCTCCAATTTCAGCTTCTCTGGTTTCCTTCAATATTCAATTCAAACTGTGCCTTCTACAGGAAGTTGCTTTCCACCCATGCTGGTGCTTTCTATCCAAAAGTTCTCAGCTTAGTATGTGTTTTCTACATGATTTTTTCCCTCCATCCATTAGAATGAAAGGGTATTCTTGAGGGCAAGGTAGTTTCATTTTCCTACTTGTATCCCTACCTACCAGGGTTGTAGGCTATGTCCGGTATGTAGTAGCTATTTAAAAAAAAAACTAGTTGTTGATTGATGTAGACTATAAACCTCTTGAGGGCTACGAGAATTTCATTCTTGTCATTGTATCCCCGCTGCCTAGCACAGTTAGTGCCTGGCACACAGTTGACACATCATACAGCTTTGTTAAACTGAATTGCCTTAAACTGAATATATAAAATGAGAGTACCGGCCTGGATACCCCCCAGCTATGACTTCATATGAAATCATTCGACTCTTTGGGGTAGAATCACCCTCTCATCTTCTTCTTTCTGATTATGATTCTTGGGGCCTATTTCCTTTCTGTTCAGATTCCTCCCAACCCCAAGGCTCTTCTCTCTATTTTCTTGGATGAGATCATGCTTTTCTTTTTTTTTTTTTTTTTTTTAGAAAAAAAGCAACAATTGTTTGAGGTGAATGGAAAGGCAACCATTTCTTCCTGAGATGAAATGGAAATCCATTTCTCAATTTTAACAAAAAAATCAGTCTTTCCCATTTCCTTAGAATTTCATGATTCTAAGAACAGAATGATAGCGCAAGAAGGGATGTAGTTATTATAATATTTTATAATATATAATAT
>NW_025348492.1:0-3610 GCF_016433145.1 Gracilinanus agilis
TCTATATTAATTTTTTTTTATTTGTTACAGGGCTAGGCAATGGGGGTTAAGTGACTTGCCCAGGGTCACATAGGTGGGAAGTGTCTGAGGCCAGACTTGAACCCAGGACTTCCTGTCTCTAGGCCTGGCTCTCAATCCACTGAGCCATCCAGCTGCCCCCAGAAGCTACCATTTTTGAAAACATAATTTCCCAGGCTGCCAAAGGAGTTCATGAAATAAAAAATGTTAAGAACTCCTGGGCTAAGGCAAATCATCTCTACTGCTCATAAATCTCTTGGTAACTAATAGACAAATAAACGAGCCTTGTTACTCATTTTTTTGTTCTGGGCCCTTAAAGTGAAATTTTTCTAAGGATCAACATATAGTGGGAGAATGACTACCAATGTCATTTTATGCTCTGCTTGGATGCCCAAACCCTAAACTTGTATTAGAAATTCTCCCACTGCCACTCTAAATCAATATATAGGAATATATGACTTGGTGGGTTCAAGTGTGACTGCATCTACTTCCCAAAGTTGTTGTAAGAATCAAATAAGCTATATTAATAAAGCATTTAGCACCCTGCCAGACACAGAGTAGGCACTTAATGATTGTTACTTTCCCCTTGATTCTTTAGGTTTAAAATAATTTATGGATCTATTTGAAGTGATACCTCCCTTGACTGTCTAGCCTTCATAAATAAAACAATAGCTTTAAAAAAAGTTATTTGGCAAAAATAAAAGAGTAAAAGACATAAAAAGAAAGGGGTAAAAAGATAGAAGTAGCATACTGCAAAAGTTAAGACACTACACATGGCCTCAGAAGAATCTAGGTTAAAATCCTGCTTAATTTATCTCCAGCTGTGTGATCCTGATCAAATACCTTAACCTCTCTTAGACTCAGTTTACACAAGTGAAAAATGAAGCATTTGGATTTGACAATTTTAAGATCCCTTCTAGCTCTAGATATGTGAATATATGATCATGTGAGTATCAGGAAAGATTAAAACAAAGGAAGACCATGAAAACTGTAATCTCCTATTTTCTTTCTTATTCTGAATCTCTTCCAATTGACTAAATTTATCAGGCTAAAGCTAGTCTTTAATAAGAGATCAAAATTCAAACCTTAGTAATAATGATTTAGTGCAACTCTGCAAACATATATGTTTCATTATGCCTGATACAATAGTAATAGTTCATTGATCTTCCTGTGACCTCAGCTTGCATTTCAGTCCCAGTCCCAGAATTTAGTAGAAAAGGCTTCTGAGTATCCAATCCCAAACGCAGAGCTTTTTAACTAAAACCTCTCTCTCTCTCTCTCTCTCTCTCTCTCTCTCTCTCTCTCTCTCTCTCTCTCTCTCNCTCTCTCTCTCTCTCTCTCTCTCTCTCTCTCTCTCTCTCTCTCTCTCTCTCTCTCTATCTATCTATCTATCTATCTATCTTTTGCTTTCTTCATAATTCTAGGAAGTGTGGTCATTTGGTTTCTTAGCCCATGACATGCTAGAAGAAGAAAATTAGAATACAGAAGATTAGAAGCAAGCATCCTGAGAGTATTAAGAAGTGACATCTAACAGCTTGACAAGGAAGAAGACAGTAGAACTCATAATCAAAAGCTGAGTTCAATGTGATATAACACAGCACTGTATGAAGAAAAAATGCTCATTAGGAAGACATTGAATCATTAAGAAAAGCTGAAAATATACTCACTAGCCTTTTCCCAAGTAGGTAAGGAAACATAATTAGAAAAAAATTAGCAAAATGATTTAAAAATTAATTTTTGTACATGATAAATTTTAGACATGATATAAAATGAATAATATGTATGCACATGTAGCATTCACTCATTCTACAAATATTTATTAAACAGTTAATATTTTCCAGGGACTATGCTAGGCAATGGACAAAATAAGATGAAAGCACAATAGTTCTTGCCCTTGGGGGAGAGGGGGGAATAACTCGGACACAAAAAAATAAATTAAAAATATACACAAAGTAATAAACTAATTTTGGAAAAAGTCACTAGCAACCTGGGGATAAATCTTCTGTAGGTGGTGGTACTTGGGTAAAATCTTGAAAAAGCTACAGATTTGAAGTGGTAGTAGGCACAAGAGCAGAAGTTTTGTAAGAGTAATAACATGTGAGACCACCAATAAAGGTCTTTAAAGGCCAAGTAGAAAGTTTGTATGTTAATCTAAAGGGGAGAGGGAGTCATTGAATTTCCTTGAACAAGGGAGCAACATGATCAGATCTGTGTTTTAGTAATATCACTTTGCCAGATGTGGGGAGCATGGTTTGAGAAAGGAAATATTTGAGACATGGAGATCAATTAGAAAACTATTGAAATAATCCAGGGCCTGATAAGAGACTGAAATAGGTTGGTGATGAGAAAAGTGCAAGTGCAAGGGATGTTGTAGAAGTAGAATCAACAAGTCTAGGCAATTCGTTGAATATAGGGGAGGTGATGGAGAAAAAAGAATGGAGTATGTAGCCAAGGTTATGAATCCCTACAATAGAAAAATGGTGTTTCCCTCAACATGAATAGCAAAAGTAGAAAGGATAGAGAATTTGAGGAGAAAGATGATCAGCTATTTTGGACATGATGAGTTTGAGATGTTTACACAAAAAATTTCTCTGCATCATTAAACTATAGTCAAATGGTTGGTGGTTAAAGTGGAACTGGTGGTCAGGAAAGAGACTAGGGATGTAGATGTAGATGTGAGAGTTATCTTCAGAGAGATGACCATTATACTCACGGGAGATGACTTCAATTACCATAAAAGTATCCAGTAATAGTGAATAAATAAATAAGGCATTCCAATACTATAGTGGAATTTACAGCAACACTCACCAGACTCTATGTAGAGGCAGGTACCAATTAGTGCAAATAAGTAATACCCTGAAGTTGTCATATTATTCAATTTTTCACTAAAAATTTCCATTGAATTAGAACAAATGGCCATATTTTACATAAGCATAACTAGAAGTAGTTTGAATTCAAGTATATAGAACCACTTCATAGGATTCATTATTCATAATAATTGGGACTGAACTATAATATGCCTATTTATACTTTTATTAACAGATAAGGAATAATCTTAAAGTACTATACAAAGGCCAATTACATATACAGTTATAAAACTATATCAAGGTAACATCAGCTAAACAGTTCAAACCATGTTGTCTGACACTGGCTGAATTGATCATGAGGCAAGTCACATCAATTATTAATATGATAAAATGATTTGAAGCAGCAATACTTCTATGTATTCATTTCACATACATAGATATGCTTTAAATATCAGTTTCTAATTCCTAGTCATGAATTTAACAGGAATAGCTATTCTTTATTTTATGAAAGCTCAGTAGGCAGCATGTTTTAATTTATAAAATTAAATTCTATAGTTTATTCAGCTCCTACTATGTAGAAGATTCAAACAAGAAATGAGCATACAAAAAATGAAAAATGAAGAATACTTGCCATCAAGTAGTTTATATCCTAATCAGGTGGGGAGGAGTATTGGAGTCAAGATTTGAGCAAGTAGGAAATTATTTTATTTAACAGTCCTAAATTAGGGATTTTTTTTTGCTTTGATTATATATCAAGTTGCATATATATCTATATATATATATAT
>NW_025348493.1:0-2306 GCF_016433145.1 Gracilinanus agilis
AGAGAGAGAGAGAGAGAGAGAGAGAGAGAGAGAGAGAGAGAGAGAGATTTCCTAGTGACAGCTGGAGAACATTATTCACCCTGTCAGGACCCCATTCCATGAATCAGTTCCAATTTATTCTTTTTAAGCTCCCCAGCTGGCTGCAGTTGTGGAAGGAAAGATATGCCTGTCATTTGTGTCTTTTCTCAGAAGTGCTGTCACTCAGGGTCCAGAATAAGTCTAATGGTGGTGAGAAGATAGTTGCTGCTGATACAGCATGGAATAGCAAGAGAGTCAGATGGTTTGTCCTTGGTTTCTCTTTCCATATTTCTTGATAGTTTCCTAATATTCATGGATGCTCAAAGATGAAAGGTACCCTGTGCCATCATTACTGGGTAGGACTGACATTCAGACAATGCTCTGCAGGGACTCATTAGCATGCCTGCCTGATGAGATTGCTGAATTTTCTCCCTAGAGCTCAGTAGTAGGCACTGGGTTTAATTCCCCACACCTAGGCTCCCATTGAAGATGCAGAGTTGGGTAACATTCTGCTAAGGATGCTGGTTCTTATCCCAGCTCACCGCATGGGGCACTGAGAAAATGGCAAGAAGCATTTCTTCCTGGATCCAGGTATAGCATCCTCTCTGGGTCATTTTTTTAGAGGGTGTCTGGTACCTCATGATTCAAATTCTTAGAATTACATGCCCACAAAGCCCTCAACAGTATGCTTCTTTTTAATAGAGCCAGTAGACAAACTTTGTAGGGGACAATTATTTACTAAAACAGAATTGTAAGAACAGTAGCTACAAAAGATTACCTCCACTATTCCACTAATATATTCAGTGCTCATGGAAAGAGTTACTACAACCTTAGAGTACAACAGTCATTATGCTCATCTATGGGGAATACACGTTCCCCATAGTGGCCAAGGCTACTCTCTCCTCCAGTACTGCAGCACCCCAAAGTTCTTTCCTCTCTTCAACTCACTCTCGGTTGCTGAGACTAGCTCTCTCGAGTACATAGAGGACTCTGCTTGAAGGTACTTGTAGCCTCAAGTAGTTGCCTGGGTCTTAGCTGACTAGACCACCGACTTGCCCAGGGTCACACCATGAGAATGTGTCAAGAGCAGCTCTGGATACCAGATTCAATTAACATAATTCTCTTATCCACCATATTCAGCTGCTCTCTACTCCTTTATAGGTCATTAAACTGTCTTTTTGTTTGTCCAGGATTTGTCATAGCCAGAAAGTCAGTGGGATTGACTGTAGCATCTCAAAGTTCTTAGCCTGAACCACATATGTCATCGGAGCCTTAACTAGGGCAGGGAGAACAAAGCAACCAGAACCTTCTCTCAAGGTTATAAAATGAATAAGCACCGATCACTTGCTTTCCTTTGGCATACTGGAGAAAACGCTTCCACTCTCCCCTGTGTCCCATCTCTGTCCAGAGACCCAAAACTGACTTCCATGAAAAACCTAGATTAGAACACACATTGGGTCCAGGCAAAGTTCTTTCCTCCCTGTTCCCACCCAAATAAGTTTGGCTTTTTATTGGACGTGCCCCAAGTATGAAAATTCCCACTTAGAAATGTGCAAATTAAGTTTCTCTTTTGACATTTCCCTGACAGAATTACAAAACAAGCTTTCCCTTCAGATTCGTGCTCTTGGGCTAAACCATTTAAAGATAAACTCAGAACAGGGTGATTGGACACTTCTAGAATTTGGGATTTTTCCTCCTAGGTGTAGCACTGTGAAGTGGCATTCACCAAGCCACGTGATTACTGGGAGGCAATTATTCTCTCCACTCCAAGCAAGATTTACCCTTTTTTGGTGATCAGATATGGATGGGATTTCGTCACCCAAAACGATGGTAAAATCATCCACTTTCCCTTTCCTGAAATGTTTAAAAATAATTTGAGCAAGCAAGTCTGTGGAGCAGGGGCTTGCTGGGAATCAGTTACAGCCACATACGGTAAATGCACAGAGAACAGATGGTGGGGACTTCAAAGGAAAGAGTCACCTTCAAAGAAAATGCAGCAGGGGGTGGAGGATGGCGGGGGATGGGGGTGGAGAGAGATTTTTATATGCTTATGACAATAAGGAAGCAGGAGAGACAAAAGAAATTATCCAGGTTGGCGGGCGAGATAACAGAACTGAGAGGCAGCTTCTTGCATCCAAAGAAACCAAGCTGGCCTCCCTGACTAGCATGAAGTGGCATCCATCAATCCTCTGAGAGGACAAGCAGACCCTTTCCAAGGCTCCTGCTCTTTTTGCCTTTTGTGTGTGTGTGTGTGTGTGTGTGTGTGTGTGTGTGTGTGTGTGTGTGTG
>NW_025348493.1:2313-3369 GCF_016433145.1 Gracilinanus agilis
TGTGTGTGTGTGTGTGTGTGTGTGTGTGTGTGTGTGTGTGTGTGTGTGGAAGGAATGCCATGGATTCACTAGAGAAAATGGCTCTTTGATCTGTAGTGGCTGCAGAGAGAGCATTCCGGAGAGTCTGTTTCTCCTTCTAGCAGCCACTCTTTGGGGACTTATGGAAAAGATTGGATTTGCTGATAGAATTCAAGGTTTAATGACACAGGGTAACAGACCATTGAGTAAACTGCTACTGCTAGGAGAGGGGCAAGGCCACTGCAAGTCCACCAAGGTTTAAAATCTAGCTAAATGAAATTTAAAAATAAAAATTTAAATGTGAGTCATTATTATTTAGGTCTTTTTATTTTGTCTGATTTAGTCTCTGGATTCTCCCTTATGCTTCAGATAATTTATCCTAGGTCCAGGCAGGGCAAATCTGTGTGGTACAAGGGCCATCTGTGCTTTTTCACAGTTTTATATATATCAAATTTAATCCCACAAATACTTATTAAGCATCTTACTATGTGTCAGATATAGGTGCTAAGAAGCAGAGACAAAAAATGAAAGTCTGTCTCCTCAAGGAACGATGCCTACTCAGCTAAGTAAATACAAAATTATATGGCACTACAGCTAAATAGCACACCTGGAGCTGGGAGGTCCTGGGTTCAAAGGTGGTCTCAGATAATTCCTAGTTATGTCATCCTGGGTAAGTCATTTAACCCTGATTGCCTGGCCCTTGCTACTCTTTTTTCTTAGAACTGATACTTGGGCAGAAAGTATGAGGGTTTTAAAAAAAGAGAGCACCTAGGTGGCTCAGTGGGTTGAGAGCCAGGTCTGGAGACAGGAGGTCCTGGGTTCAAATTCGATTTCCGATACTTCCTAGCTGTGTGACACTGAACAAATCACTTAACCTTAAATGCTTACCTTTACTGCCTTGGAACTGATACTCAGTATGAATTCTAAGAGAGAAGGTAAGAAGTTTATATATCATATTTATCTATAATATATATTCATGTATTTATTATATATTATATTTTATATAGTATAGATACTATTTATTTATATATTCTATAT
>NW_025348494.1:0-3608 GCF_016433145.1 Gracilinanus agilis
TTCCAAGGCAGAAGAGTGGTAAGGGTAGGCAATGGGGGTCAAGTGACTTGCCCAGGGTCACACAGCTGGAAAGTGTCCCATCTCTAGGTCTGTCTCTCAATCCACTGAACTACCCAGCTGCCCCTGCACAATAATATTTCATCAGCAACATATAGCACAATTTTTTCAACCATTCTCCAATTGATGGACATTCCCTGAATTCCCAATTCTTAGTCATCACAAAAAGAACTATTATAAATAGTTTTGTACAAAAAGATCCTTTCTCCTTTTTTATGATCCCTTTGAGAAAAAGACTCAGTAGTAGTATTATAGGATCAAAGGGTCTGCACAAGTTTCTGGCCCTTTTGGCATAGTTCCAAATTGCCTTCCAAATGGCTAGATCATCTCACAATGCATGTGTCTTTATTTTTTTGCTACATCTTATCCATTAGTTATCACTTTCCTTTACTGTCCTATTGGCCAATCAGATAGCTGAGAGGTGGTACCTCAGTTTTGCTTTAATTTGCATTTCTATAATGGGAGTTATTTAGAACATTTTTTCATTTGATTATTGATAGCTTTGATTTGAAAATTGCTTGTTCATATCCTTTAACTATTGATATAATTTTCAAGAATCATTTTCTAACAACTTGCAATTCATGTCCTTTCATCTCCTATTCCCCACTCCCCATGAGGTTATATGATGATAGAGGTTGTACCTGTGCTGTTATATACAATAAATACATATTTCCATGTTCGTCATGTGAAAGAAATGACATTGTTTACATCAGGAAAAAATCATAGAGGAAATAAAGTGAAGAATGGCATGCTTTAATCTGCATTCAGACTGGTCATTATAACAGTGAATAGCCTTTTTTTGTCACAAGTTCCTCGGACTTGTCCTGGATTTTTGCCCAGCATCACAATTAGTAAGTGTCTGAGGCCAGTTTTGGATTCAGGGTTTTCTGATTCTAGGTCTAGATGGCTTTACCCACTGGGCCAACTAACTGCCTCTTATTAAGTGCCTTGGAGAAACCAAAATAGCATAGAAATTGGAAGAGTAGGCTTACTTCTTTTTAGAGGAGGGAGAGGAAGACTTGTTAGAGTAGGTAGAAGGTGAACTGATTCTTGAATAAAGAATTGCAATAGAAAGAGATGAAGTATGATTCCATTCCAGGAATATAAATGCAAAAAGACTGGATGAAACTGGAGTGTAAGTAGTACAGATTGGAAGGAACTTTTAAAAAGTGAAAGAAGAGTATTATGAAATTTGAAAGTTAGGGTAAAGTTAGACTATGAAAGGTCTTGAATTTTAGTGAAATATGCATACTCTAGCTCTTTCTCAATCCCTATGTCAGATCAGCTAAATTGTTCCTAAGTGTTCCAGAGAATAGCTCTGAGGGATCCAAGTGTCTCTTCTTCATCACCTTATTCTTATCCAAAACACATACACACACCCCTAGATTAGATAAAACTAAGAGATTATTTAGTGATAGCAAAGTGGTTTTGAAATTTCTAGCTTGGGTTATGGGGAAAGTTGACATATTCAAGATAAAGAAATTTGAAAAAGGAGAAATTTTGAGGAGGGAAATGATGGAGTCTAATTTTGGAGATATTTGTGATTTGGCAATTGAGAATATGAGAGGAGAGCTTGTGGTTTTATCTCTCTCTCTCTCTCTCTCTCTCTCTCTCTCTCTCTCTCTCTCTCTATCTCTATCTNTCTCTCTCTCTCTCTCTCTCTCTCTCTCTCTCTCTCTCTCTCTCTCTCTATCTCTATCTCTATCTCTATCTTCCTTCCTTCTTTTCTGTTTCACATGAGTTCTCTCTCTCTCTCTCTCTATCTATCTATCTTCCTTTCTTCCTTCCTTCCTTCCTTCCTTCCTTCCTTCCTTTTTTCTGTTTCACATGAGTTGCTAGCCAAATGATCTCAACCAAACTTCTCCATCTCTCTGGGCCACTATCTTCTCATTTGTAGAATACAGAAGTATGATGATGAAGCTGTTCCCTTCCAGCTGTGAATTTTATGATCTTTTTTCTTTGCTAATGGAAAGCCAAGGTCTACTGGGTTTACAAAATTTTCTGTAAACTCTGAAATATATGAGTTTGTTTCCTCAATCAAATGAAACTATTTTGAGAATCATTAACATAGAAAATATAATTGAATCTATGGAAGTTTATGAGATCACCAAGTAAAAATAAAGAAGAGGAGACAGTCTAGGACAGAGCCTTGTGGAATACCCACTATGAGCTCAATTTTTGTTCATTTTTACATTACTGTTCCTGTAGAAGTTTACTCCTAATTCTTTTTTATTCATTCTCTATCAGCTCATGTAAGTCCTCCCAGGTCTCTGAACAATCTCTTATTATTTCTTATAGCTCTGTATTTTAGGTATATTCTGTCTTTCACCAAGTATCTCTTAATCTGTATATGTTGCAATAAGGTAAAAAATAAAATAAAATAAATCACAAATTTTCACTATCTTCTCTTCAACTTTTGAAAAATGGTTATTTTAGTATGGTAATTCATGTCACCCAGGAGTTCTTTTCATATGTTCTTTCTCTTCACAAAATCAGAATTAAGTGGAGTTTAACTCCAAATATCCCTTCAGACATTTTTACTTCAAAATTAACTCAGGCTCTCAGAAAAGAAATACACTCAGTCCTTTTCTCCCTCTGTGCCTCACACAATCTCTCTTGCCATGACGGTTAACTCTCTTTAGAATTACAATTACAGTTGCAACTCCTGAAGAGTTTATTCTATCCCTCCTAAAGATACAATAATATCTAATGTGCACAGCTCTGTTGGAGGGCTCTTGAAGCTGGAACTATACCAGTATATGTATAGTGGTGTTGCCATTAACTGGGACAGAATAAAAAAATGAATGTATTGACATATAATAAAACATACAAATTTTTTCATCTTGAAGAAAAACAGTACAGTACAATATGTTTTTCTTTTCTATTTTACATAATTTGATATTGGTTTTAGAAGAAATTTTAAGGAAATTTAATAATTAAATTTTTGTTTTGTAAATGTATATTTTATTACACTAAACTTAAGCCATACATAGGATTAATACTTTATTTTTCCAATTCTAAATTTAATTATACCCCATAAAGTTTTCAATGGCATTTAAAATCAGTTCTCAGGTATATATATATCTGTTTATTATCTAGTTATCTCTTGCACTAATTTTGTAACCTTCCATGGTGTGGGCCTTGGCAAAAGGTTGGTTTAATATTCCATTTCCATTTGGGGATTTCTGTAATGTTGGGAAAACTCTACTTTTCAGTCTATTAATATGACATTCCCTGGTTGAGAAAAAGGCAACCAACCCTACTGAAAAAATCCTCAAAATATTTTAATGGATATTATATCATTTGATGAAGATAGATCTTATAGGTTTACCTGCATTACTGACAATAGTTTTGGGGTGAGGGACTGGGGAGTGGGAATATGTTTCAGCCATAAGAATTATCTTTATTCCAACTTTTGTTTCTCTACACTTATGATCTGACTTATGACAAGTATTTTTATTTTTTTAAAAACCTTATTTTCTATCTTAGAATGTATACTAGGTATCAGGATACATATATATAAAGAAATATATATATGTATATATATATTT
>NW_025348495.1:0-6646 GCF_016433145.1 Gracilinanus agilis
AGGATGGAAGGAAGGAAGGAAGGAAGGAAGGAAGGAAGGAAGGAAGGAAGGAAGGAAGGAAGGAAGGAAACATAGAGAGGAAGAAGGAGGGAGGGAGGAACAAATAAATGAACAAAAGAACAGAGAAGGAAAGAAGGAGAGGCAGAGACAGAGAAAGAGGAGAATTTAATTTCCTCAACTTCTTTACAGAGAGGTGTGTGACTATGAGTATGCAACAGTGCATGTCAGACTTTTTCAATAAATTTATAAGTTTTGCTAATCTGATTTTTCCCCCTTTATGAAAATTCTTTTTTAGAAGGCATTGTTCTCTGGGACATGGAAGGAAAAGGATATGTTAGGACATGTAGGTGATGTAAAAAAAGAAAAGTGCCAATTTATTTTTTAATAAAAACATAGGAAAATGAAAAAATTTTAAGTTGTTGAATGAATGAATCAATGGTAAAAGAAATCTGCCTGGAGATCTCTAAGAGAAACATGAACAAGCCCATCCCTGGAGGTCTTCAGGTAGCGGTTTGATGAGCACTTGTGGAATAAGGCATGAAAAGATTTCTGGTCAAAATAGATTGGTCTAGATGACCTCTGAGGTACCTTCTTAGTCTGACTGTTGTGATCCATAGATCACCTCTATAATATTGGTTGCTCGGTAATAAACTCAGGGGTAAAGTCACCTCTGAAACAATTGTTGTTCAGTCATTCAGCTATGTCCAATTTTTCATGACCCCTTTTTAGTGGGATTTTCCTGGCATAGATACTAGAGTGGTTTGCCATTTCTCTTGTGTATTATTGCAAACAGAGATTAAATGACTTGCCCAGGGTCACACAGTTAGTGAATGTCTGAGGCTAACTTGAACTCAAATCTTCCTGATTTTAGGCCCAGCTCTCTATCCACATTTGTTAAATTAATACAATCTCAGGATTTGTGTGATTACAGAAAATAGATTGTAAAGGTTAAGCTTTGCTTAAAAAAATCTCTAGCTACCATATTGGGAAAGATTAAGTCATGTATTAGGCATGTGATTACATTGACAAATACAGTCACTCCTTTCCTGGCACACTAGATTAGGAGAACCTTGAAGTTTCTCCAAATCATGAAATAAAATAGAAACATCTCAGGAGTGAATATAATAATTCTGCATTAGAACACTGTTCTTTCTTAGGCTCTGGCTTCTATCTCTCCTTCCCCACGGGCCCCAGTAAGCACTTTCCTCAAAATTATTGTTGTTTTTATCTGCATAGATGAGTGAAGAGTTTCTTGGAAATTATTTTCCAACCCCACCATTCTTCCTCTGCTTCAGTCAATCTCTAGAGTCAAATTTTAAGGTCTCCAATTGAGAAAGTATAATCAGTCAAAATAAGGAAAAAAGTAAATTCTTACCTGCAGGTCCAAAATAATCAACAACATATATACAGGGTTGGCAAGCTATATCACTGTTCATGTGGGAAAGGCTTTTGGATCTTGACAAATTTAATATATTTAACACATTTTGGCAGCATGACATAGCTGCCAAAATCTAGAAAAATTAACTTCAGTTTTATCCCAGGCAATATAAATAGAAAATATAGAGTCCAGGTCAAAGGAGACTGATATTTATACTCTTTTGTACACTGGTCAGATCAAATCTGAATGGTTGAAATGGTGAAGGAACTAAAATCAGACCATATGCTAACAAGAATTCATTTTTACACAATGGCCTATGATTATAAAAAGAACTTTCTTCTAAGTCACTCTATGAAGTACCATAAACATCATTATTTTCATTTTACAGATTAAGAAATCAAGGTCTGAGAGCTTAAGTGACTTTGTCAAGCTCTTACAGTTGGTAAAGGGTCAGAACCCAAATACGAGCACAAGCATCTGATGCAAGGTCCATCTTTCTACTATAACAAAGGAACAGGTCAAGAAAGTGGAGATATTTCACATAAGAGGCCATTGTTGATGGGCAATCTCAATGTCTTCTAAAACGAAAATCAATAAACCTAAAACTCAATCAAATTTCTATTAATTCAGCCTCAGCTAAACTGAAGTTTACTCCAAATCTTACACATAGTATGGGAGAATAGTTTTGTCACAGTCTCTAAAAATGATCTGCTATTTTTTTATTCTTGGAGAATGAGGTGTGGGAAACATTTCTATGTCTGTACTTTTAGGATATGGTGTAGTTCCAGCCTTGCCTAAAAATGGGGCAGTTCTGGGAAGTATGACCTGATTTCAGGGCATTCTTGTTTCTGTAGAGACAGAGTCATTCTTTGTATCAAACAGGACATCCTCAAAGCTGACTCAGACCCTGAGGTTGGTTTCTGAATTAACTCATTCCCATCTGGATCCAACCAAGCTTCTCATCCAGCTACCCTAAACATCTCCAGCCATGCCATTAAACATTTCATCCCTTCCTTCAGTGTGCATTTTGCTCTAGGAAAAGCAATCAACTCTACCCTTGCTTCTAAAAAGGGGGGACATTGGACTGCCTTGTGGTTCCATTTACCATTACTATGACCCTTCAGATCAAACCTTTTTTCCCTAAGCTATAATATCCTATATATGTTGCTTCTTTCTATTAGAATGTAAGTTTCTTGATGGAGGTGATTGTTTCAATTTTGCCTTTTATCCCCATCACATAGTATATAATAGGTGTTTAATAAATGCTTTTTTTCATTCTTTGATCAACTGCAATTTTCATCCCCAAAATAACAGCCCTAGATTCTGAGATTATGACCTATCTACACAGGAAATTCTGCTTTTAAAAGTAGTAGAGACCTTGGATTATGTTTACTTGGGTGTAGTCTTTAAGTTTATGCTCTTTCGTTGGATAAGATAACCTACTGGACTCTTGACTTTTGTCTTTCTTGACCCCTAAATCCTAGTTCCTCTTTTTTTTTTGGCAACCTATGTCATTTATCAACTCAAACTATTCTTTTTAAAATATGTCTTTTCCCCTGCCTGCTGAATCAACTCAGCTTTATAGATTACAATCGGACCCTTACCATTTCTACCCTGCTCAGATCCCCCATTTGATAAACCTGGTGGAACTGCCAGGTAGAAAGCTTGGCAAATGAAGTGGATTTTCTGGGCCTATCTCAGTTACCTATTATAAAAATCAAACAAGGTTTGGAGACTATATCTTTTGTTCCAGTCCTAGAACAGCCATGAATTAGTTGCATGACCTTGGTCAAGTTGCCTAGCCTTTAGAACCAGTTTCCTTATATCTAGGTAATAATATGGCCTAACCTACCTTCCTCCTAGCATTTTTGGGAGAATAAGATAGAGTGACATTAATAGGCCATTAAGAGCATGAAACATTATATAAATACTCTTCTTCTTCCTATTGCTATAAATCAAAACTGATATCTTGTACCCCCTGCCCCAAAAGAGTATACCTAAGAGGTCTTAACAGTCTGACCATTTCCTTAGCTATCAGGAAAATAAAATACAGTATTTTCTGATACTATCAGAAAATGATTCAAATATCTTCAAGTTTATAGGCCATACCTGATGAAATAAAAGTAAGCAAGAGTCATTTCCAAGTATCCTCTGGGAATTATGAGTCAGCTGAGAGCAAGTTCTCTATGGATAAGGTGACGATTAAAGGATTTAGGAGCAAAGCTTACAAAGCATGGAAAACAAAATTCAGATTATTCCATTATCCCTTCCTTAAAGGATTAGAAAGGTGAGAGGAGTAAGCTTAAAAAATGCACTGAGACTGTCATCTTTTTTACATAAAATGTTTCGGAGAAACTAAAGGAAGAGGAAAAAAGACAAAATTAAGTGTTAAACATTTCATTCATGCTTCTGCATTGTATAGCATGACCTGGTCTTTAGGTAAACCTTAGTTTCATATCTCTACTAAGATAAGTCTAACTTAGCCTTTCAATTCCAAAGGAATGAAGGACATGGGAATGTTTTTTCCCAACACACACACACACACACACACACACACACACACACACACACACACACACACACACANACACACACACACACACACACACACACACACACACACACACACACACACACACCTCCTGCATTCCCAGTGGCTTTTCCCAAGCTAGATCATTGTAGCACCCCCTCCAAGAAGAAGTGAGCCTGCTTGTAGATAGGAAGGAGGCTTCCTGCTGCTCCTCTGCATGCCACCTTGATGAATGAGTATTTTTCTTGTTGGTGACAACCTCTGTGCTTTTCCTATTACTGTTAGTGCCATCACACAAACATGTGAAATTGCTAACCAACATCTAAGAACCTGCCTCCCACATTCTGCCCCCTTAGCTTTGCACCTCTGGTCTTCACTTTCCTTCTGATATCTGAGCAACAGTAGGGACAAGTCACTGGATGTGAAATATTCTGTCAGTATATTCACACCAATCAAAGGGCATTTGCCCAAAATCAAAGGTTGCCTAAATTCATTGATGCTGCCTAGAACTTCCCTGAATTATCAAAAGTTTGCTGGGCTAATTATTCCAAGGGAAGGGGAAAACAGCTACTGAGGGGTAAACAGAACCCTTCTCTTCCCAGGAGAGACTTGAAGGCTCATAAAGAATCTAGGGGTAACATCATTTTGATTGGGACTAAACTCAACTCCACGATCTACATTGCAAACATTACTTGTTAAAAAGAGCCCATTTCAAAATATGGGCAATGTAGAAAGGGATGAACTAGGGGCTGGCCTCATGAGAGCTTCCTGAATTTCTTAGTAGAGTAGGTAGAACATAATAGATGCTTAGTAAAAGTTTGTGGATTTGCTGAAAAATAAAAACCATTTAAGCTAAGTCTAGAAGCTAAGTTAAGAAGTTGATGTCTATTTTCTCATCCATGAACTTAGGCTAAATCTGTTGTTGTTTCACTAATCAATAGATTTGGGATTCTGTTGACAAATCATCAACTAATAAAATTATTTTTGTTTTCTTTTTATCTATTTTTCTTAGTAAAGGTGAATCCTGACTTCTTGGCAGCTTGGTTATGGGCTAAAGAACAGGCAACATCTATCTAATAGAAACTAACAGAACTCAGCATTTTTGAGAGATGAAGCTTTTTTCCGGATCTGCCATTAAGTCCTGCTCTCAGAGGGAGCAATAGAAATCAGTTCTGTTTCAGGAACTGAGGTCTTCTCTATCTAGTATCCTTTGGAGAAACCACATTTTGCAGTAAGTAAAATGACAGATGCTGTCAATGAAGCTAAGGAATCCTCTGGAGTATTGTTGTGGTTTGGCTAAATGATGATCAGATGAAATATTAGTTGGTTAAGCCTTACCAAAGTTGTCTTCACATTAGTTGTTTGCTCTATGCTGCTAAATGAGCACTGCCTTACATTTTTTTCATAACTGCTTTTCATTTTGATATTCTATCATGAACAGATGTAAGAATAGCAGTAATAGTCCCTTCTGGAAACATTAATCAAAAGGGTTTATTTATTATTTGGTGCGAGTATTTAAAAGTTTGAGCATTTCCAGCACCAGTGCCAATGAAAAAACCTTATAACATTTCCTTTTGAAAACCAAAATGAGCCTTTCCTTAAGGTTTCCCTTGGATAAAGGAAAAGGCAAAGGCAATGAGCTTTCTGTGCCTAGTATAAACAAAATGGAAGAAACAATAAAAATTTGTTATTTTACTGGTGCCACCATTTTGGAAGTTATAGAGAGATTTGAAGGGCTAAAATAGAAATCTAATACCCAAAGATGTAGAGATTTTGTCAATGCAAAAGATTCACTACCTGAGAATTACCTTGCTCTTTTGAGAGGATTTTTGACTTAGAAGAGTCCAAGGGCAGTTGCTTAAGACACGTGGAAGTCAAATAATTTCCCCAAGGCCACTCAATTCAATTCCATTCAACAAGCATTTATTAAACCTTGCCCTTTACAATGTAAGTTCCATGAGATAATGACTGATTTTGCTTTTGCTTCTCTGTCCTTAGTGCTTAGCACAGTGACTAGCACAGTTTGTCCTTAAAAAATGCTTGTTGATTGATTACCTACCAGAAAATGGCTTAATCATGTGTGGAAGCTAAAGACAGGCAGAGTATTCCATTAGTATCCTCATTATGTCAAAATGGTGTGGCGGGCCCTTAGACATTGAGTGGACCCCCTTTGAGAAACTGATAACAGACAAGAGGCTCAGAGGATAGATAGCAATGAGAGAGTTTTACCCTGCTCCCTGCCACCCCATTGAAATCTCAAGCTTCAAGGCTGGACTCATGAGCTGCCTCTTTCAAGCAGGTTTTTATTTATTTCTCCACTTGTCAGTGTCTTCCCCCAAAGTACTGTGTTAATGTGTACATGCATGTACATACCCCCACACATCTATATCTTTTATTTATTAATCTTCAAAGCTGTAGTTTCTTTCCTTCCTGCCATCCCCATTGGAATATAAGTTTTAAGGGGACAGTGAAATAGCATAGTGAATAGAATACCAGGCTTAGAGCCAGGAGGACCAGAGTTTAAATCTGGCCTCATCCACTTTCTAGCTGTGTGACCCTAAGCAAGTCACTTAAGTCCTATTTGCCTAGTCCTTCCCTTTCTGTTTAGAATTACTACCAAGACAAAAAGTAAGGGGAAATGGGAAGAAAGAAAGAAAGAAAGAAAGAAAGAAAGAAAGAAAGAAAGAAAGAAAGAAAGAAGGAAGGAAGGAAGGAAGGAAGGAAGGAAGGAAGGAAGG
>NW_025348496.1:0-1614 GCF_016433145.1 Gracilinanus agilis
CTTTTTGTCTTCTGTTCTGTGTACCCAGGCAGCCCATTGAGTAACTTCTTTGACGTAATTAAACAACTTTTTTCAGACGAGAAGAACGGGCAGGTGGCCCACCCCCCCGGCACGCCAACCAAGTCTAGCGCCCACAGCCAGCGGAGAGAGGCCGAGGCGCCTGCCGCCAAGTATCCAGGGGGCAGAGACAAGGCGAAGCCGGCCGCACCAGCCGCCGCCCAAGAGCAACCCTAGAGACAGACTAACGCCCGCCCACCCCCCGCCCCTAAGCACCGCGCTAACGCCGCGAGCCGGACCCGAGCCTCCGTAGAGAGCCGGCCCGGCTGCCGGCCGGCCGGACGGACCGAGCAGTCTGGTACTGCTGCCGGACCCAGGACTGTGTTTACGGAGACGGCCCTAGAGACGCTAGAGAGGTAGCCGGGCGTCCGGGAGAGCTAGAGCCGCGCCGCGCCCCGGACACCCGGGCAGGGGGACAGGCAGGCCGGCTGACGGACAGCCAGACAGCCGGACAGACAGACAGCCAGCCAGACCGACAGCCACCCAGCACAGGCAGCACAGATTTCGCGAGCGCGGGCTGAGGAGGGGCCGGGGGAGGGGCGGGGGCTCGGCCTGGGCTCTGAGTCCTCTCGGTTCTCCCCTCCCCCCCGCTTCTCTGCTCCCTCTCCCTGGCGGCGAGGCTTCGGGCTTTCCTGAGGGACCCCCGAGCGCTGTCTCTCCCTCTCTGTCTCTCTCTCTGTGTGTCTCTGTGTGTCTCTGTCTCGGTCTCTGATGCCGTGGCTTGTTTCCGCTCTGATACCAGGAATTATCCCGAAAAGTTAACAGGCCACCGCCGCCACCCACCGCCCGCCGCCGCCTTCGGTGCCCGGAGGACCCTCACGGACGAAAGGCAGCTGCGTGGGATTCGGTCCCTTCTCCTCCCGGCCCTCCGTGGGGCCCCGGCGGGGCTCAGTGAGGAAGGCTCCGGGCGGCCTCTGGATCCCGGCAGGGCAGCCCGACGCCGGCAGCGGGCCCCTCCCGGAGCAGCCTCCGTAAGACCTCGGGCATCCCCAGGCTCTTCGTCTCGTTCCGTTCTTCTCCGAGCTGCGTCGCTTCGCCTCCCCGGCCTCGCCGCCTCTGCCTGCCTCTCCTTCCGCTGAGCCTCCCCCTCCCTCCTTCGGACTGTCTTTCGGGTCCTGCCCCTCCGGGGCCCGGAGATCGCCCCGGCTTCAGGCCCGAGAGCCTCGTGGAGCGCCCGGGGGCCCGAGCGAGGTGGCAGCCCCTCCTCTTCTGGCCAGCTGGACTGTCCCCCGCCCCGCCCCCCGCGCGGTGGCTGCCGGGGCTGCGCTGAGATCAGTATTACGGTTTCCTCGCTGTTTCCCTTTCTGTGATTTCTTGGGTTCTCTCTTCAGGGAAGAGGCAGCGTTCCCCGTCTGCTTGTCCGTCTCGGGGTCCGTCCGTCCGTCCGGGTTTGGCCAGGGGCCGAGGCTGGGCTGCCGGGGGCAGGCCGGAGTGGAGGCGGGGCCCGGGCACCACGAAGCTACTGTAAACTTTAAAGAATTCCTGCAAGATATTTTTCTAAACTTTTTTTCCTCGGTTGTTTTTGGAAGCAGAGGGGCGGGGCGGGCGGGGCCTGGC
>NW_025348497.1:0-5120 GCF_016433145.1 Gracilinanus agilis
TCATAGATAAACAGACTTGTACGAAAATATTTATAGCTGCGCTTTTTGTGGTGGCAAAAAACTGGAAAAGGAGGGTATGTCCTTTAATTGGGGAATGGCTGAACAAACTGTGGTATATGCTGGTGATGGAATACTATTGTGCTAAAAGGAATAATAAACTGGAGGAGTTCCAGGTGAACTGGAAAGACCTCCAGGAACTGATGCAGAGCGAAAGGAGTAGAGCCAGAAGAACATTGTACACAGAGACTGATATACTATGGTAAAATCGAATGTAATGGGCTTCTGTACCAGCAGCAATACAATGACCCAGGACAATTTTGAGGGATTTATGGTAAAGAACGCTACCCACATTCAGAGGAAGGACTGCAGGAGAGGAAACATATAAGAAAAACAACTGCTTGAACGCATGGGTCCGGGTGGACATGATTGAGGATGTGGACTCGAAAATACCACACCAATGCAACTACCAACAATTTGGAAATAGGTCTTGATCAAGGACACATGACAAAACCAGTGGAAATGTGCATCGGCCATGGGTGGGGGGAGTGCGGGGGGCGAAGGGGAAAGTAGGAGCATGAATCATGTAACCATGTTAAAAATGAATATTAACTTGAATACCTAGTCTGCTCTCTAAGCCTATAAATAATCTTCTCCTATATCTAAATAACTAAACAGAGGTAACTGTGATGTAGTTGAATGTGAAATCAAGGTAAAGCACGTTGGCAGCTAGGAACTAAAATGGCTTTGCTCAGATTCAAGCCTCAAGCCCCCAAGAGCAACCCAGGACCCAGGATACAGCAAGCAGAGTGACTTACCTACTCTAGACCCAGGACCCAACTCCCTTACTACCTTAACTGCCCCCTCTCTCAGAGTCCTGGGGGGGGGCTATGAAATTCTGAGCTGTGGCCTGAACCCCTCTCTGCACCTAGAATTCCTCTCTGCAATATGAATCTCACACCAGTCATTGAAGTGGAGAGTTTATATCAGGAGGGGAGTGAGAAATAAGAATGAAGAAACAAGAATGGCTACTCAGAAAGTGTTGAATATTAGACTAAGCAAGGAATTTGGATTTAATAGCAGGCAATAGGAATTTACTGAAAGTTTATCAATGGAGCAATGGCACATGCAAATTACTGTTTTGGGAATATTCCTTAATGAGATTTAGGTTGGAATAATCCACTTGCTTTTTCCCATAGCTTTATAATAAGGAAAAAACTGTTATAATCCTTAGAAAGCTAACCAACAAGAATATGGGGAAAACCACTAGCATGTTTTAGGGAATCAAAGAAATAGAATAATGCAATTAAAATCAGAAGACTTAAAATGAAATTCACATTTTCCCCCAGATTTCTATATGTCTTTTGGAAATTTATTTAACCTCTTGGGTTCTCAGATTGTTTTTGTAAAATGAAGGGTTTGTACTAGATGACTTCTGGCATACCTTATAGTTATAAATCTATAGTTTCATTTCTAAAAAATATCACACACACACATATAGGTATACTATATATGCAAACATATATGGTAAAGAAGGTGCCTTTCCTTGGAATTGCTTGCTGGAAATTCCCTTTAAACTGCTTTAAAGGCTTTAAAAATGTGTCTTTTAATACTGAAATGAACAAGCACAGATGAATTGCAATTTAAGACTCCCATTAAATTTTCTTTGAGTTAATTAGCTCCAATCTGGGATAATGGGGAGAGAGGACACCACCCAACTTTTGAACAAGTCTAGGCAGAAAGCAAAGGATGACCCATTTGTCAACCTATGAGCTTGCCTCCTACTAAAGGGAATTTGGTATCTCCATAGTATAGCACATAGGGATTTTTTTGTTCAAATTTGTTGACATTTCTGAGGCATGACAAAGGAATGGAATTGCTCAATTTCAAAACTAGGCGATGCTATGCATGAACACTTGGGGTTACCTGTGTTCCTGTCCTTGAAGGAACAGGGAAATCCAAAAGAAAAATACATGCCAATTAAATTTCTATTTAGATTATAAAGAAAGCCATGGAAAGCAGATCATCTAAGTGGTGATTCATACCTGGGTGGTGGCATGGTATATTGGAAAGAGAATTGCACTGTGTGAGAGTCAAGCAACTTATGTTTTAGTTTTGGCTATTGCCATCTAGATGACCTTGGACAAGCTGCTTAGAATTATAAAATGTTACAATTCTAAATGTAATTTTAGTCTAAAATTTTAGTCTAAATTTAGTCTAAAAAAAGGTTTAGTGTAAAGCCCTCATTTTGCAGAATAGGAAATAGAGGCATAGAGAGTAAAGCGACAAACTGAGGCCACCTAGCTAAGAAAAATAAGACCTGTGCCCCAGGTCTCCTGACTCCTGACTTCTTTCTTTTCTAGCCTTCTGGGAACTTCCTAGAAGTCTTCTTTGTCTCTACAGTGAGGGCAAGTGGCAGTTAGGTGGGACAGTAGATAGAGAACCAGGCCTGGAGTTGGGAGGACTAGAGTTGAAATATGACCTCAGGCACTTCCTACCTTATGACCCTGGGATAGTCACTTAACCTCAATTGCATTGTCCTTACCTTCTGTCTTAGAATTGTTACTAAGGCAGAAAGTAATAGTTTTAAAAATAAATAAAATTAAATGAGGGCAATGTGATCCTTTGATACATGATGTCTATGTGACTGTGGACAAGTCACTATCCTTCACTGTACTTGTAACAGCTCTCTCAGACCATAACTGAAGAGCAACTTTTAATCTACAATAGCAATGTTTCTTCATTGGGGGTTTCTTATAACAATGGATCAGTCCAAATCCAAATTAACTAAAAAAAGTGTGTGTGTGTGTGTGTGTGTGTGTGTGTGTGTGTGTGTGTGTGTGTNAACTAAAAAGTGTGTGTGTGTGTGTGTGTGTGTGTGTGTGTGTGTGTGTGTGTGTGTGTGTGTTTTAACAGATGATTTCTGAGATCTCTTCCAACTCTATACAGACCTGGAGCCAGGAAGACCTGAGTTCAAGTCCTGCCTCAAGCACTTGCTAGCTATGTGTCTTGGACAAATCCCTCAATGTTTTTAGCTTGGTTCCCCCATCTATAAAATAGAGATAATAACAGTACCTACCTTCTAGGATCATTGTAAGGACCAAATAAGATACTATTTATAAAGTGCTTATTGCCTGGCATACAGTAGACCCTTAACAAATGTTTATTTCCTTCCTTCCTCTATATCTTCTATATTAGCAATATAGCTTCTAATAGGCAATGCCTTAAATTAATAGTTGACCTACTTCTATTTAGAAAAACTTACCTTTTGTCTTAGAGTTGACACTTAATATCAGTTCCAAGGCAGAAGATTGGCCAGGGCTAGGCAATGGGAGTCAAGTGTCTTGCCTACACAGATAAGAAGCATCTGAAATCCAGATTTGAATCCAGGACCTCCTATCTCCAGGCATGGCACTCTATCCACTGAGTCACCAAGCTGCTCCTCCATACTTCTATTTAATATCTATCTTCTATATTGGCAATATATCCTCCATCCTGACAATGTTTTAAATACTAGTCTACCTACTTATATTTAAGGCCCATGCTTTCAGTATACATTTATGGAAACTATGAAAGAATGAAAACGCATTTATTAATATTTACTATTTGCAAAGTCCCATACCAAGCACTGGAGATACAAAGAGAAAAGGAAGCTAGTTGTTGCTCTCAAGAATCTCACATCCTAATAGAAGGAAATGACACCTGCAAGAAATTTCAGATACAAATCAAAGGGGGAAGTGATCCTTAAGGCATAGTAGCAGAGAGGATGGCTATTGTGTCTTTAGTGACATTTCCACCAGCAAGACTATATATATTTCTGGAGTTAAGGCCTTTGACAGTGCTGAGTTTGATGGTAAGAACTTTTTTTTTTGGATGGGTGGGTGGGGGTCTCTGGAGCTTTGGCTGTAGCACTTGCTGAGACAGTTGCCATATTGCATCTTCACAAGAGTTGCTTCCCTAGACAATGGCTTTAAGGATCTAGAGGAGAAGCAGATTTAGTGGCTGTGGGGCCAAGCCATTCCCAGTGATCTCAGCTCTACCTACCTGCTAGTGACAATCATTCAGGTTGGTACTGGTGGCGTTCAGAGCAGAAGTCCCTTTCCCACATGAGTTATTGGCCTCAATGATGGCTACCATGGTCAAGTTAGAAGCAGGGCTAGTGATTTAGGGCTAGTTGCTATTGCCCTGGACCTTGGACTCAGGGTTCTGGGATGTCTCCACTTTGCTGAAGGAGGGTGATGCTTAAGGTGGCAGCAGCAACTGACTTGCCTGACATGTACTGTTTCCTTTCCCTCCCTCAACCAGACTCTGCTGCTTCAACCAGACGTCATTATAGGTGGTATTTGATCAGAAGTGGGTGGTCCTGGTAGTGGGAATGGCAGCCCCATTTTACCACAGGCTACTCTCTTTGATGATAAGGTAATCTTTTTTAAGGTAATCTTAGGTAATCTCTTTGATGATGTAAGGGTCTTCAAAAGCTGTGATAAACTCATAATAGAGTTTACAAGTATATTATAGGAAAGTATGACACATCCATAATATATTATTAAGTTTTAAAGACATATATAATTGAAATTGCATATGAGGAAATTTTCATAGAATAGAAAACACATAGGATTACATAATTATAGAATCACAGAATCTAAGAATTAGAAAAGACCTCAAAGTCTAGCTAGTCCAATCTAATCCAGAACAAGTGCAACCTTGATAACATCGAGCCCTTACTTGAAGACCTTCAGATACTATGAACTCGCCTCTTCCTGAGGCAAGCTATAGTTTCTGAGAAGTCCTAATAAAATTAGAGGATGACTTCAATAGTTAAGTTTTTTTCTTATATCTAGCTGAAATCTGTCTAGTCAAATCTCTCTTCCATAAGAAGTCCCTTTAAATATACAAGGACGGGGACAGCTAGCTAGCTCAGTGGATTGAGAGTCAGGCCCAGAGATGGGAGTTCCTGGATTCAAATCTGTCCTCAGACACTTCCTAGCTGTGTGACCCTGGGCAAGTCACTTAACCCCTATTGCCTAGCCTTTACCACTCTTCTGCCTTGGTTCCAAGATGGAAGGTAAGGGTATATATATGTATATATATATATATATATATATATATATATATATATATAT
>NW_025348498.1:0-9294 GCF_016433145.1 Gracilinanus agilis
TATATAGAGAGAGAGAGAGAGAGAGAGAGAGAGAGAGAGAGAGAGAGAGAGAGTGCCCAGTTTGTGTTGCATTCCTTGGACATAGTTTTCCCTTAAAGGAAAATGCAGAATGGCCTTCACACTGGTACAGCTCCCCTTCTCTTCTGTAATGACTATTGCAGAAAAGAGGGAATAGAATGTTAAGAATCACATAATTCACACAAATAATTAAATAAAATTTATGAAAACAAATTACTACATGGATAAATAATGTAAAATCATCAATTCAATTTGATATAGTATTTGACATAATATATACATTTGGAATAATAATACAGTGGGACAGGTTACAAAAATACTGCTGAATTTTAGCTCTAGTTCTCATCAAGATTATGGTTTCCTTTATTTATCATGATAGAAAGGGGAAATATGATGCTGAGAAAGAAAGGTGTATCAAAAATAGAAGCTTAGGCCAGATCTAAACCGATCAGCTCATTTCTTTTTCAATTAATTAGGAAAAGGTCAATTTAATGAGAGAAGGAAATAATATAAATTAATTATTGTCCTAAATTCACCAATCAGGTAACTGAATACATATTTCAGTTATTCTGTCAATGTGATGCCTAACAATTAATGGTAACGAAACCTCAATGGTTCCTTTATGTTTTTCAGATTCTGGCTTCTAACCGTATAAGATTAGAAAGTTGATAGTTAAGTAATCAAAGACTAGAGAACACTATCTTAATCTTATATCATTTTGATGTATCATATTCAGTAAATTTCAACAAGTAATAACTTCAAAATAGATTAACATTATCCTTGACATGCTAGTGCTTTCTCTCTCTCTCTCTCTCTCTCTCTCTCTCTCTCTCTCTCTCTCTCTCCCCGAAAAANTCTCTCTCTCTCTCTCTCTCTCTCTCTCTCTCTCTCTCTCTCTCTCTCTCCCCCCGAAAAAAAAATGGAATCAGGGAAAACCAGTCATCTTTCAGGATAAGAAAATAAAAAATAAACCGTACGAATCTTCCCAGACTCTGCAGTTTCTGATTATCTGGAATGAAGGTCTTTTTACTTCCACCTATCAGTGTTTGTGGAGTCCAATGGCCAATTTATTTGAAAGCTTAGCCCCCGTAGATAGAAAAATAAAATTTAAGATAACTTCAATGTCAATGTGACTATTAGGAACCTTACTGTCCACATATATTCCAATAAGTTCTTTTAGGAATTGAATTTTTCTAGGTAGATATGTAGTGCAGTGGATAAAGTACTTGAATTTAGAATCTATCTCAAACACTTATTAACTATATAACTTCCGGAAAATCTCTTACCAACTATTTACCTTGGTTTCTTCAATTTTAAAATGATAATAAAATAGAACTTACCTCTCAGAGTTACTGGGAGAATAAAATGAATCTCTGCAAATAAGATAATTATAAAATGCTTAGCACAGTCTTTGGCACATAGTAGGTGCTACATAATTACTATTATTATAACTAAATGTTGTAATCAATTTGGGTATTAAAACATTTCAAATATTTCAGATTATGTCCTTAAATGTATACTCACTCCCATCTATAAAAAGTAAAATTTTGCATTATATAAATTGTTTTGTCCACACAATGGTCTTAAATAGAAAAAAGTAAAGTATGTTATAATTCTAGGCTTTCTTCCTCATTTGAATCAACAGTTTACACTGCTCTGATGATATTATTAATGTATTTTACAGTTATTTAGGTAGAAGTCTTATCTTCCCTGATAGGCTGTTTGTCCATTGAAAGTCTGGTACTTGCCATATTCATCTTTGAAGGTCCCCTATAACCTAGCACAGTAGTAAGCACTTAGCACATGTTTATTGTTGGTAGAACAAATCATGCTGATTATCCAACTGCTCCTCTTGCATCTACCTGGCTGCAGATCATATTTCATATCCATCCCCTTTGATATTTTGGGGAATTTTGCCATTTTCCCTGCTTCCAAACTCCCCAAAAACTTATATTTGATCTTTTGCTCTGGGAACAGCAATCATCAAATCAATCAAATCCATTAAACTCTGCTTGTGGAAAGTGGTAACAATTGCTTGCCCTTTAATTCTCATTATCCTGTGGCTTGGATCAGAAAAAAAAAATCTTTTTTTTTGCTCAAGGGCAAAAGTGGTCACATTAACATAAAATTATAATTAAACAAATGTAATAGGAAAATGAATAAAAATAGCCTTACTATAAAAGAAAACTAATGTGGTAACAGAAAATATCAATGCAGAAATTCAGAAGAAAAAGTTAAAATAGCTACACACAATGCTTTGTATTAAGGAAATGTGAATTGGATAAAACCCAACAAGAATTCTTGGAGATAAAAATGATTTTTGAAATTCAAATAAGAGCAATAGAGGAAAAATTGGCTAAGGAAATTAAAGCAAAGGAAGAAAATTATGAAAAGACAAATAATAGCGTGGTAAAGGAAACACAAAGAAAATACTGAAGAAAATAACTTCTTAAAAATGGAATTAGTCAAATTTTGGGGGAAAAAGTTATGAAAGCTCACTGAAGAAAAAAATTGAATAAGCTTTAGAATTGGGCAAGTGGAAGCTAATGACTCCATGAAAAATCAAACAAATTCAAAAGGGTGAAGAAAACGTGAAAAATTCCATTGAAAATATTATCAACTTGGAAAAAAGATCAAGGAGAGATAATTAAAGAGTTATTTGTCTAGTATGCCCGAGTTGACAAATGGTCAAAGGATATGAATAGGGAATTCTCAGATGAATAAATTAGAGCTATCTTTAGTCACAGGAAGAAAATGTTATAGATCACTATTAATTACAAAAATGGCAGTTGCCTCATATCCATTGGAAGGGATGTGGAAAAATTGCTGTTGGTGGATATGTGAACTAATATAATCATTCTTGAGAGCAATTTGGAATCATACCCGAAGAGTCATCAACCTGTGACACTTCATCCAGTAATACCACTATTTAGAAGTTATATATCCCAAAGAAATAAAAGACAGAAGACAAGTACCTACTTGTATAAAAATATTTATTAGTAGCTCTTTTAGTGGTGGAAAAGAACTGGAAAATGAAGGGATATGTATCAACTGGAGAATGGTTGAATAAGTTGTGGCATATGATTTTAATGCAATGCTATTGTGCCATAAGAAATAATGAACAAGATGGTCCCAGAGTGATGGAACTCAATAATATAGTATAAAGTATAAACTTTTAAAAATCTTTCTACATAGGAAGATATTATTATGTGTATCTTCCAGTAACTTTATTATTATTCAACAATTATAAGGATTCTTTATTAAAAGCCAGTGTGGAAATGAGCTGAACATATTTTGATGATATACAAATATGTGAGAAAGAAGAATGCTCTCAAAGAAGAGGAAGAATGGGAAACATTATCTTTCATAAAGGAGGTAAAAAAGTAAGAGCTTTTACAGTGGAGTGGAAAACAGGGTGGGAGGATGGATTCTGTTAGAATCTCATTTACAAATGATTGGTTAAAAAAAGGAATATAACTATACATATATCTCTGTGTGTGAATGTGTAAACATAAATATGTACTCAAATGACAATACAAATCTATCCTATCCAACAGGGAGGCAGGAAGGAAAAGGAAAAAGGAAAGTCACCATAACACTTGATTAAAGAGGAAGATAAAAAAAAAGTAGTATTTAGAGGCAAAGCAGAATTTTGAAGAGGGATCAGATCAAGAAAGAGAGAGAAGAACTGGAAGAAAATAGAATGGAGGGAAATGCAGTCAGTAAATATAACTGAATATTAATGGAATGAACTCTCAAATGGAAGCTGATAGCAGAAAGGATTAGAAATCAGAATCCAACAACAAAAATACAAACAAGTATGTTTTTAAGAAACATACTTGAAAGAGACACACACACACTGAGTTAAAAAAAAAAAGGAGCTGGAGTGGAATCTGAAGTAAAAAAGACATAGGTATCAATCATGAACTCAGACAAAGGAAAAGAAAAAATAGACTTAATTAAAAGAAATAGGCAAGGTGTGTTATTTAAAAATTACTGGGTCTCTATTTGGAAGTATTGAGCCTCAAGATATGTAGTGTTTGACAAACTTCCTGTGGACATGTGGGGGACCTTGGAACTACATTTCCCATGATCCAACGGGTTTCGTTATTTGGATGACATCTTCAAGGTAAAGGATGTCTTTAAATATTGGGAGGGGGCTTTGAACTTCCTCTTTGTTACCTGAGCGAGCTCACTGGCATAAGAGAAAGACAAGATGGAAGAAGATAGGTACTGGCGGGCATTTTGAATAGATTTTTTACAGGCTAATGGTTGATTTATTCTATCAACATGGCTTTAATTAAAATACTAATTTCCCTCATAATATCAGCCCTTATCATTTTTTAAAAATAACAAAGGACATTACATTTTACTAAATATACTATACACAATGAAGAATATAAATATTGAACATATATGCAACGACTAGCATAACATCCACATTCTTAAATGAAAAATTATTTAATTGTTTGAAGAAATAGACAGAAAAGTATACTAATGGGGCACCTCAAATTTCCCCTCTCAGAACTAACTAAATATCACTATAAAATAAGAAGTCAAGAAGTTTAACAGAAACTTAGGAAAGTTAAATGTGACAAAACTCTGGAGAAAAATGAATGAGAATGGAAAGGAGTATGTCTTTTTTTTCCCCTCAGCTACATATAGCATTTTCACAAAAACTGACCACATACTAGGACATCAACATCAAGTATTATCTGCAATGTGGATAAACTAGAAGTCTTCCTAATAAGATCAGGAATGAATAAAGAATTGTCACCACTATTATTCATATTTTACGCAGAAATGTTACCAAAAAAAAAGACAAGAAAAAATAAGTAATGAGTAAACAAAAGCATCATTCTTTGTGGATGATACAATGTTATACTGAGGGAACCCTAGAGAATTAATTAAAAAACTAGTCATTGCAGTTAGCAACTTCAGCAAAGTTTAAGGATATAAAATAAGCCCACATAAATCATAAAAATTTCTACATACAACCAGCACTCAGTAGGAGAACATAAATTTCATTTAAGACAACTGCATCCAATAAAAAATATTTGAGTAGTTATATGCCATGACAAAATTAGGGATTAGATCAGTGATTCCCAAAGTGGGCACCACTGCCCCCTGGTGGGTGCTGCAGCGATCCAGGGAGGTGGTGATGGCCACAGGCACATTTGTAAAAGGAGATCCCTACAGCTTATCCTGAAATATGGGCTGTAATTCAAAAGTTCTTAATTGCATTTCCTTCATTATATTTAGTGCAATGTGGATTCAGTGCGGTAACCAATTTATTAACAACAACAACAAAAAAGAAACCAATTGCAAATAGTCAATTGTGGTGATTTAAGATTACTGCTGACGAAAATAGAGCCAAGGATTACTAAATTGGTAGCAGCACACCAGGTTCATCCTTCTCATTAAGATGATTTCAAATGGTTTAACTTTTTTTTGTATTACATTCTATTCTAGTCTAAGTTCAATAAATAGTTTCATAATTTCAAAGTTCAATGTTTCTAATTTACACCTTTCTTTACTATATTTTACAAAAAAAGTAGAAACATTAATACATATATATTTCCTATTAATTGCTATTAAAATTTTTAAAAATAATTTCTAGGGGGTGCTAAGTAATATTTTTTCTGGAAAGGAGGCAGTAGGCCAAAAAAGTTTGGGAACGACTGGATTAGATGAACACAATTACAAAACAGTTTTCACAAAATAATTATAGATCTTAACAATTGTAGAAATATTATTTGTTCTTCAGTAGTTAAGTGTAATAGAAATTACTATTCTACCTAAATTAATTTGGTACAGCAGTACCATATTAACCAAACTACCAAATAATTATTTTATTGTTCTAGAAAACAGTAACAAAATTCATTTGGAAGAACAAAAGATCAACCCAATCAAGAGATCTGATGGAAAAACATGTGTAAAGGAAGGCAGATTAGTAGTTAAAGATTTCAAAAAACACGTTACATATTTCAAATAAAGTGTTAACCATATAAACTATTTAGTATTGGCTAAGAAATAGAAATTGCAGATTAGTGAAATAGACGATTTCATAATACACAGCAGTAAATTACCATATTATTCTAAGGTTTGACAAACCCAAAGATCCAAGCCTTTGGAGTAAGAACTCAACAGTTGACAAAAATTGCTGAGAAAACTGGAAAGCACTTTGGCAGAAATTAAGCATAAACCAACATTTCCCACCATCTACTGTGATGGGATGAATATGAAATAACTTAGAAAACAAAGGTTCCAGTTCCAGAGCAGGCTGATTTAATAAGCGAGGCATGCTAATTGCATAACAAACATAACAGGTCTCCTCAACTTGACACTGGATCATGAATATAGGAGGAGACAGATTTTTATATATTAAAAGAAAACAATGAACATAATATTATCCATTATAAAAATATATAATCTGATGTATAATTACAGAAAAAGATGATAAATTTTCCAAGTTGGGAGGGAAGAAGCATGAGTTTCAATCTTCTTGGGAGGGAGAGAGTAGGTTTTGAGGTCTTTCCTTTCCTAGAATTGTGACATGAGGATTAATTGCATTTACTTGTATTTTGTAAAATAATAGATAACTTCCACAATCTATTTTCCTTGGATAATTTATGGGGGAGTAATAGAAGATATGTTAACTCAAGTTAGAGCCAGTGTTCATAAGATGGAACTTGACTGATTCAATTCTCACTCCAAACCAACTCCATTTGTAACTGGTCTACTTCTTCAATATAAAGATAAAGGGTAACATCATAGTTAGGGAAGCATGAAAAAGGTACCTATTGGATCTATGAAGAAAAAAAGAGTTTTTGATCAAAAAAGATATTCAGGAGATTTCTGGAATCAAAATAGATAATTTTGATTATGTAAAATTAAAAGATTTTTGCATAAAGAAATCTAATGTATCCAAAATTTGAAGTAAAACAGAAATCTGGAGAAAAATTAAAGTTTTGTGATAAAGGCTACATTCAGGCAATTTTCAGAAGAAACCAAAGCTTTAAAAAAATGTTTAAATCACTACAAATTAGAAATGCAGAATTAAACAATTCTAAAATATTACCTTACACCTATCAGATTGACTTACATAAGAGAAAAGGAAAATGGTTGCTGCTGGAGAGGATGTGGAAAATTAGAGCACCAATGCAGAGTTGGTCGAGTTTTGAATCTAATCTAACATTCTGGAAAACTATTTGGAACCACACAAAAAGATTATCTGACTAAACATATCCTTTAACCTAGTAGTAACTTTACAAGGTTTAGAGCTAAAAGAAAAGGCAAAACAATTCATATGTACAAGAAATTTACAGTGGCTCAGTTTGTGGTGGCAAAGAATTGGAAATCAAGAGGATTCTCATCAATTGGAAACTGGCTGACAAGTTATGATATATGATTCTAATGGAATATTATCATGCTGTAAGAAAATGAAGAGCAAAATGATTTCAGAAAAACAAATCCTAGGAAAACTTACATGAACTCTTCCAAAGTGAAGTGAGCAGAATCAGGGGAATATTTTACACAATAACAACAATAACATTAGGTTAATCAACTGTGAAAGATTTAGCTATTCTGATCAACACAATGATCCATGATACTCCAAAGGACTCACAATAAAAAAATGAATAAAATTTGCCATCAACCTCTAGAGAGAGAACTAATGAAATCTGAAAGCACATTGAACCATACTTTTAAAAAATCTGTATATTTTTATTTTTTGTTTGCTTTCTTTTGTAACATGGCTAAGATGGAAATAGATTTTTTTCATGCATTCAAATGAAAAGAATTAAGACTTCATGAGTTGGTCTTGAAAGAACTAGTTGTTGCCAGTAGCACTTAGCCCCATACATTTGAGTTTCCCATTTTCTGGAAAAGCACATCTCAGAAAGAAATAGTGTGATTTTAAACAAACCTTTGTAAAAGGAATGTCCTTTGACTTCATGGTCTGATTTTTGTTTAAGAAAGTATGGTCAGTGTACCTCAGTATATGCTAGAGATGGAAAGGATTATTAACCCATCATGTAAAAGGTTTGGAAATGGCTTCTTTCTTCTTTCAGGCGCAGATGAGGAATAGACTGCTTTTTGGACCTGTGGTGAGTCTTCTGAAAGTGTGCTTAATCAGTATGTGAGTGAGATACTCCTCCATCATACCCGAAAAGTTGCTTGTGATTATTTGTCAGTGTGACTGGTTTCTACATGATGGATACCAATCCCATCCGCTGGTAACAATAATGCAAAGCAGCATAACTCCTCCCTCAATGTATTTTCATCAAACTGTGTGGACATGAAAACTTAAAAGCCATGTTTTGTTTTTTCACCAGATTTAATGTAATGCTAAGCACAACAAATTTCAGCTGCTACTCTAATCACTAGCCTCACATTTATGATGGAAACCAGGACTAAGGAGAAATGGATTCAGCAGCCTTCTCTCAAACTGTTTTTTTATGCTAAATAAAAGTGGAAACAGAAGGTGCAGACCATGATCAACAAATGTTAATAGAAACAATCTGCAAGCATTTTTTGGGCACCTGGTTTTACCTTCATGTTAGCCACTAGGAATATAGAGATGAAAATGAAAAGTACCTCCCTGCCCTCAAAAAGTTTATATTTTGTTTAAGGAAATAGCATGTATATATAGTAATTGGTAGAACAAAAGAACTAGGGGAAAATATTGGGGTGGTAGATAGCATGGTCTAACTATTATTCATTATTTGTTCTTTTCTTTCTACCAGGTGTCCAATGTAATAGTCCAGAAGGAAGTCAGAGTTGAGTTTGGTTCTGTAAAATCCTTTCTAGAAGAGAAGTGTGGAAGTGCTCTTATAGCATCAGAATGCTAGATGCAGAGTCATAAATAGGAGTCCTGGCACCTGTGGGAAATTCATCTGGAGGTGGAGAAATAGGTTAGGCATGCTAGGCAGTCCTTGTAGAGGCAATCTGACTGTGGGTAGATATTCTGGGAAAGGGGCACCCCATACCCCCCCTTTATTCATCTGACCTCTACTTATTGTTTCTTTGTAGTTGCATGTGGGAATATGCTAGGAGAACAGTGTGAGGCTCTGGGAATGTGGTCTCTGATTTATAATAGGGATTAAGTATACCAGCTTACGCCAAAGTAATTAAGCCTACCCCATGTTTGTGCCTGTAACATGTTTTTTTGCCACTCCAGGCTAATTATAGTTTTGTATCAATGAATTCGGAAGGTGATCTGAATACTTTCTCTCTCTCTCTCTCTCTCTCTCTCAATATATATATATATATATA
>NW_025348499.1:0-2794 GCF_016433145.1 Gracilinanus agilis
GCTGGGATGGTGTGTGTATGTGCTCCTTCCTGTCTGTGCACTCCAGGGGATGCTTAGGTGTGAACTTCCCACTGCCTTGGATTTTGGAGTCCTTAAGATCTTCTGAGGGCCAGGAATGGGCTAGGGGTCAGTTAATTAAGCACAGGGATAGATCGGGAACCAGCTACTGGAGAGGGACCTCATAGGAAAGGGCAAATCCTCCTCCACCCCCACCCTAGGAATGACTATTGCCCCCTTTTGCCTTATAGGGAATACAGCTGCTTTTCCCCACACTCCCCCAACCCTAGAACCCTGTCTTTTGAAACACACTCCCTTCTTTTCCCGGTCAGTCTGGGCTCTCTAAAGCTTGCAGTGCTGTGTTCTTATTGCCAGCTTTGGCATAAGAATTAGGGCTGAGGATTTTGCTGGAAGATCCATGTGTCCTGGTTGCCATTGTGCACACATATGTTGCTATATGAACTTGAGACAGAACTACGTATTTATGAATGTCTAAAGGCATATGACAAGTGCGCAGTTGAGAGGCTCCCATCCTGGAGGATGGATTTGTCCAATTACGGCATAGCTCTGCTCCATCTCAGGGTCTTTGGGCACACTGTTTTCTTTGGAGAGGTAGTAGAAGCATTTGTATTTACAGATTAGAGCTAGTGTGTCAGGGTGCAGCAACTGGGGATCTTGACACTTGTGTGCATTGCTGGATCGTGTATGAGTACTGTGTGTGTATGCAAATGAGAGACTGATACTGACTTTTCAAATATTTTAATCTAGAGATCTGTGTGTGTGTGTGTGTATGTGTGTGTGTGTGTGTGTGTGTGTGTGTAGAGAGAGAGAGAGATCTTGACACTGACAGTTCAAATGTCTAAATCCGGGGGTGTGTATGTGTGTGTAAGTGAGAGGTGGGGGAAAGAGAGAGATTGACACTGGCTCTTTTTAAATGTCTAAATCCAGGTGTGTGTGTGTGTGTGTGTGTGTGTGTGTGTGTGTGTGTGCGTGTGTGTAAGTTTAAGTGTATAAGAGAGAGGTGGGAGAAAGAGAGAGATTGACACTGATTCTGCTTAAGTGTCTAAATCTAGGTGTGTAGGTGTGTGTGTGTGTAAGTGTGTAAGAGAGGTTGACACTGGTTCTGTTTAAGTGTCTAAATCCAGGTGTGTGTGTGTGTGTAAGTGTAAGTGTGTAAGAGAGAGATGGGGGAAAGTGAGAGATTGACACTGACTTTGTTTAAGTGTCTAAATCCAGGTGTGTGTGTGTGTGTGTGTGTGTGTGTGTGTGTGTGTGTGTGTGTGTGTAAGTTTAAGTGTATAAGAGAGAGGTGGGAGAAAGAGAGAGGTTGACACTGGCTCTGTTTAAGTGTCTAAATCCAGGTGTGTGTGTGTGTGTGTGTTCTTGACATTGGCTCTGCTTGTCTGATTCTAGGTGTTTGTGTGCCTATGTATGCTATGTCTGCCTGGGCATTTTGCATGTTCTCAGAGTTAGGGTTAGGGTTAGGGTTAGGGTTAGGGTTAGGGTTAGGGTTAGGGTTAGGGTTNGGGTTAGGGTTAGGGTTAGGGTTAGGGTTAGGGTTAGGGTTAGGGTTTCTTGCAAAATAATGGGAGAATTTAAAGCCCAGGATGTATCTTCTTTGGGTGAATGACAATGGAGGCTTTGCTGGGCACCTTAGCATCATCTGTTGAGCAAGAGGCTCAGTCTGATTTTGCTGCCCTATCTGTGCCTCCTGGCTGCGTGGGGTTGCAGACTGCGTCTCTGCCTGTTCCGCCTTTGTGCCCTCTCCTTTATTTGATTCGATTTTTTATTTTTCCCATTTACCTTCATGTAGATACTTACGGCTGGATTTGATCAATTATTCAACGTTGTCATGCAGAAAAATGAACTTTGGAGCACTCCCACAGTCGACATTTATACCTTAATTGTTCGTAAGTGGACGGGGGACCCCGGGGGCTATTTCTGAGGCTCATCCTTTCAACAGTGTATGTGTATTTGATGAGCCCATGTTCATTGGTCCCGGGATATCTAGCTATACATATATGTATATATGTATATATCACCTTTGCACTTGGATTTTCCTGCTCCTTATGCAAGTAGAATTCTTCATTGAAGGGCTCTAAGGGCTTAGTATTGACGGCTCCATTGGCGTCTCCAAACCTGCAGCCTTTCATAAGGAAAGTCTGCATTCAGGAAGCTATGCTAATGATCTTGGTGCAGCGGTGGTGGAGGTGGGGGCAAGTCTACCAGGAGCGAGGGTGCCCGCTCAGATCCCCGCCCCTAGAGGAACGCTCAGACTATTCGTCAGAACCCAGGTTGTCAAGGTGCCAAGGAGACAGTGCTCTGAAAGCGCAGACTACCCCCCCCCGCCCCCCTCCCCATCACAGCAGGATCTGTGCCGCGGCTTAACTTCGGCTAGGGAGGTCGTTCTAGCCCCTGTTTATAAGGGGCAGTTTGCCCAAGGGGCCGCCTCCACAGATATACACACACGTTCCATTTGCCCCAGTCTGGTAGCCACCACCTGTTCTTTAGTGCCAGGGCGAGAGACCCTTTTTGGGCACGGCTTGGCCTTTTGGACAGTCCTAGTTGGCCATTATCCATTTCTGGGGATGAGGGGTGTCTTTAGACACGCACCTGTGTATGTAGCTCTGTGGTCTAGTGTATGCATACAGGCAAGTGTGGGTGGGTCAAAGGCTTGCCCAAGTGCTCCGTGTGTGCGTGTGCGCATATATTCAGGCACTGCAGTAACAGGTTCGAATGGCTGACTTTATACTCCCCCCTCCCCTCTTCCCCTCCCCCTCCCCCTCGGACTAGCGGG
>NW_025348500.1:0-3490 GCF_016433145.1 Gracilinanus agilis
AGAGAGAGAGAGAGAGAGAGAAAGACTGGGGAAGGGAATGCCTTTCTTCCAAGAGAGCTCTGCTCCATCAGGATGTAACATCAGGATGTAAAGGAAGCCGCGATAAGGCTCCATTCTGCATTCTGGTGGGGACTGCCTGAATTCCAATAAATGTCAGACCAGGGGCTCTGGGAGAAGCTGCACATCCTCTATAAGGCCAACATTCGTCCTCCAGCCACGCCATTACCTGGGCTTCCAGGACCATCTAGTATCCGTTTGACGATGACGTTACCCTGAAAAAGATATTAGAAGAATCTGTCGTAAGAAGGGAGGGGAGAGATTTTGATCAGGGTAGCTCCTGATTCTTTCAAGGATTTCCTCCAAACAGCAGGATGAGATGACAGGACAGGAGCCTTTGTTTGGAGGTCTCTGAGGGACAATTTCCCGAAGAGAGGTGAGGGTGTGTTCTTTGGGACCTTGCTGAGCAGACCCAGAACTCCTGCCTGGTTTCCACTAACTCAGGCTGCCTCCATGACAATTGACTGACTGGGGTTCGGTAAGAGAACCTCTTGGAGAATTGAGGGGGCCCTAGGGCTTCTCCATGGAAGGTGACGGACCATTTTGTCCTCCTTCGGATTTTCTTTTCACCTCCTTTTATTCAGAAAACCTACCCCAAAAGGAGCAGAGCATATATGTGTATGTGACTCTTTTCATCTCCCTTTATTCAGAAAAACTACTCCAAATGGAGCAGAGTATATACATGTGGCTCTCTTTTCATTTCCTCTTACTCAGAAAAAACTACCCCAAATGGAGCAGAAAGAGTGTGTGTGTGTGTGTGTGTGTGTGTGTGTGTGTGTGTGTGTGTGTGTNTGTGTGTGTGTGTGTGTGTGTGTGTGTGTGTGTGTGTGTGTGTGTGTGTGTGTGTGTTTTAAGGGAGTAAAGGGAGGGAGAGAAAATCCATTCAGTTACAGACTCTTTCCCCGACAAGAAATCAGAAATGGTTGCCTTGGGTAGAAACATGTGGGAGTCTCCTTGCCGGTGTTTGCAGCTGTCAGGAGAAGAGAAATCCTGAGAATCTACTTTCCCCACCAAAGTTGTGGTTATTGTCCATTTGTGGGTGATTCTTCATGACCCCATTTGTAGTTTTCTTTTTTTTTAAACCCTTAACTTCTGTGTATTGGCTCCTAGGTGGAAGAATGGTTAAGGGTGGGCAATGGGAGTCAAGTGACTTGCCCAGGGTCACACAGCTAGGAAGTGTCTGAGGTCAGATTTGAACTAATGAAATTAGTATTCTTTTTTTTTTGGGGGGGGGACCCTTACCTTCCATCTTGGAATCAATACTGTGTATTTGGTTCCAAGGCAGAAGAGTGGTAAGGGCTAGGTAATAGGGGTGAAGTGACTTGCCCAGGGTCACACAGCTGGGAAGTGTCTGAGGCTAGAGAAATGAGTATTCTTGACTCCAGTCCTGGCACTCTATGCACTATGGTGCCACCTAGCTGCCTCATTGCCCACCAAAGAGATAGCAGCAACTGGAACCTGGGTAGATTTTCCACAGGAGCGTTCTATGGCACAGGCAGGCATGTGTGTGCCCACTTAGTCTGAAGGAGATGATTAGATGATCATGAATTCCAAACTCCTGTGCAGGAAAGGGCAGGGGGTAGATTTCCCAGATCGTGTCATTCTGGCATCTAACTCTTCTAGCCCCAGAAGGGAGCATTCCTGGGCAGTGCCAGCTTTGGAGTTGGGGGGCTCAGAAGTAACCCCAAATTTAAGAGTACCTGAGTTTGAGTGTTAGGGGAATGGATTTTCTAGAGAAAGAAGAGAAATGTCCTGCTGGCACATGCTCCTTAGAGGGAAAAAAAAAAGTTTATCTGTAGATTTTCTAAGCAATGTCTTATCTGGTGATCAAAAAAAAAGGGAGTTAGTCAGGGCAGGTCCAAAGGAAGAGTCCTCTTCCCGAGTTCAAATCTGGCCTCAGATACTTACTAGCTGTGTGACCCTGGGCAAGTCACTTTACCCTGTTTGTCTCTATTTCCTCACCTGTAAAATGAGCCAGAGAAGAAAATAACAAACCACTCCAGTATCTTTGCCAAGAAAACCCCAAATGGAGTCCTGAAGAGTCAGACACAAATAAACCAAGGGAATCTATATTTAGAGACTTTTTTCCTTAAGTAACTCCAAACAGAGGCACAGAACCAAAGAGGGGAAATGGCCCTCATTCTTCAAAGGGCCTGATGAGAGAGGCCAAAGCATTAAGTACCTACTATGTGACACGAGCTGTGTGACTCTGGGCAACTGTTTGTCTCAGTTTCCCCATCTATAAAAATGAGCTGGAGAAGGAAATGGCAAACCACTCTAGGATCTTGGCCAAGAAAACCCCAAAAGGGGTCACAAAGAGTCAGACATGACTGAAATGACTAAAAACTGTGTCCTGCACTGTGTTAAGCTTTACAAATATTATTTGCATTAACTACAATGCTTTACAAATATCTTTTCATTTGAACCACACAACAATGCAGAGATAGGTGGTATTTTTAGCCCCATTTTACAAATAAGGAAACTGAGGAAGACTCAGGTGAAGTGACTTGCCCAGGGTCACCCAGCTAAGAAGTGCCTGAGGTCAGATTTGAAATGAGGTCTTCCAGACTCCAGGGCCAATGCTCTTTGCACTATCTGTGCTAGACCAGAGGTCACGGCACTCTTTGGATGATGCTACTGACTTTCTTTGAGGGGAAAAGACAATTCTTGGGCATATTTCTCTGAATCAGAGCACAGACAACATCTATATCTTGGTTCCAAATGGTGCTGAAGCATGAGGTTACATAGATGGAGTCAGAAAACATCAAATGGCTTTTCTTCTTCTTTTTCCTCTTAAGGCATTTGGTTGATTATTTTTATTTCCTGCCTCGCCTGTGGGATCACCCAGGGTTCTCATTCACAGGAGCTATTCCTCTGCCAGTTTATGAAACAACCTCTGAACTGCCCAGATACATTTAGCAGATGACTTCTAAACCATCGAGGGAAAATCCAACAAACTAAAATTAGGAGGAGGGCCAGGAGAGCATCACAAAAGAAAACGATTGCCTGACTTCCTCCCTCTTGGTCTTAGGAGCCTCTTCAACCCCGGCTAGCCCAGTGGACTGGCACACAGTCACACCTTCCCACGCTGCTGTGACCTAGCAAAGCTGCTGATTCGCTGGCGAGGTCTTTGAGAAGCCCAGGTTAGCTTACAACGAGACACCTAACTGGACCAATTAGACTGGGAGGAAAACACTGCACAGTTTCTCTTTAGAAATGGCAGATGCTAAAGCCAAATACAGGCCAATCTGGACCTACAAGTAAGCACTTAGAATCCACTGTGTGTACAAACCTCTCAGAAGGGCCTTCTAAGCAGCCCCTCCCAATTGGAGCCCCTGCTGCTGCTACCTTGGGAACCAAGGCAAAACAAAGAAAGAAAGACATGGGAGTTCTTTGAGTTCCTACTAAAGTTGTGAAAAGCAGGGAGGAAGGG
>NW_025348501.1:0-5608 GCF_016433145.1 Gracilinanus agilis
ATAATATAATATAACACAACATAACATAACATAACATAATATAATATAACACAACACAACATAACATAACATAATATAATATAACATAACAACATAACATAACATAACATAATATAACACAACATAATATAATATAACACAACATAACATAACATAACATAATATAATATAACACAACACAACATAACATAACATAACATAACATAACATAACATAACATAACATAACATAACATAANAACATAACATAACATAACATAACATAACATAACATAACATAACATAACATAACATAACAATATAATCTCTTTCACAAGTCCCCTCCCCTTATTCCCAGGCTCACAACACCTGCCCTTGCTCTGGCCCAAAGCAGGCACTTCAATATTTGTTGACTAATGGATTGACTGAAGATAGAGCACTATCCCAGGAGATAGGAAGCCCTGAGTTCAAATCTGACAATAGATACTAATTCTGTAGCCCTGAACAAGTCAACTTGCCTCAGTTTCCTTAACAGGAAAATGGAGGTAATAATAGCACCTCCCTCAGGGGGGTTATTGTGAGGGTCCAGTGAGACAATATTTGCACCCCCTTGTCCTGGCTAGTGTGGTTGGGCTCCCTGCCCTCTCCAGCGCCCCAAGTGCTATTGCCAAAGGCCAAGGAAGACCCCATTTCTCTCCTTCCGTCTGGCCTCTGGGCCAGCCTTCACTCTCCCCTGTGGGCTTTCTAGAAACCTCTGGGTGGCTGGTCCCTGGTCATCTCGTCCCTGGTCATCTCGTCCCTGGTCATCTCGTCCCTGGTCATCTCGTCCCTGGTCATCTCGTTCCTGGTCATCTCCGAGGACTTCCTGCACCCATGAATGCCCTTCCAATAGCCCCTGGCGCAGCTCACCTGGCCTGTCTGCAGGCCCTTCCGCACAACATTCCACCGCCCACCTCCGCTCCTTGTGTGGTGTTGCGATTAAAAATGACGAAGACTGAGATAATAAGAGAAATCAGGAGTTTAGTTAAGGCCATGCCGATAGGGATGAAATCATTAGGCCAGGCGCCTGTAAGAGTTCACACGGCCGCAGCCATTTTTACCTTCTGTATCTTCCTGCGCCTGGTAGCTAAGAGAGAGATTTTAGGTATTTTATAGACATCTATTTAAGGTGTGGCCACCTGCCGCCCAGCTCTCCGCTGGGGCTCCCGGGAGCCGCGGTAGCTCGTGCCACAGTGCCCCCCCCTCCCCGGGTGGTCGATGGGCTGAACCAGGTTGAGGTGACCGACAGACCTCCCCGGTGAAGGAGGGGGCGCCCGCCCCGAGCGCGTGGAGGCCTCCTCGCAGCAGAACGGGCCGGTGAGGACGGTTCGCTCCAATGGCCACAGAGGGGGCCGAAGGGGAGAGCCCAGAGCTTGGTCAGACGTGGAAGCTGCCAGGGCCGTCCCCAGACGTCCTGACTCTTGTCTTGTCACCGGACTTGGACAGCTCTGGGAGAGGGAGGGAGGCTGATGCCTTTGGGCAGCTCTGCCGCATTCCGGTCCAGTTCACTCGCCGTTCAGGCATCTCCAGTGACGCCATTTGGGTCTTCTTTGAGTCGAGGATGAAGGACGACACCCGACCAGACGGGCCCTGAATGTGCGAAGCAGAGGGAGAGGCCGGCCCTTCTCTCAAGGAGCTCCCAGGCCTACAGCTCCAAGAATCATGGGACACGGGAGCAGTAATAACGAGGGGAGGCCCTAGGACTCGGGGGCTTGGGAAAGGCGTCCCCTAGAAGGGAGGGTGCTGGCCGAGCCTGGGAAGGAGCCATGAGCCGAGAGGAGGAGGGACAGCGTCTAAGAAAGAGCCGGAGGGGCTTTCTCGAGGATCACTAAAGAGAGGCTGGAGCCACAGGATTGCAGAGTCCACGGTGGGGGGAGAGGGAGGAAAAAGGCTGGGCACGTGGCAGGGGGCACGTGGCAGGGGGCACATGGCAGGGGGCAGGTGAGGAAAGGCCCAACGGGGGACTTTCTATTTGCTCCAGCACCTAACACAGAGCAGGACACGTAATAAATGTGTATTCACTGAGCCTGGAGGGGCTGCTAGAGGGGGCTGACGGGCTGGATCTAAGGTTGGGGAACGATGGATGCGCTGGAGTGGGGAGACGCGGCCCAGAGACCAAGCGGCTGCCCATTTCCAGCAGTCCAGGCGGGCATCCTGGGGGGGAGGTCAGAGGCGGGTCTGAGAAGGCCTCATCTTCCAGAAATGCTGTGGTAAAATCATCCAGATGGGCAGAGGGGAGAGGCTGAAGGGCTGAGGAGGACGCCTAGGCGGAGGGCCTGGTGCCCGGGAGCCCGGGGTGGGGGGTGTCCTCCACAGTAAGAGGGATGTTTAGAGCGGCTGGTTCGGAAGGAAAAGGACGTCCCTTGGGGGCACGTCTCTGGGGGGCGAGTGTGGATGTGAGCCCAGCAGAGAGGTTGAGGCTGGATAGACGGAGAGAGGACAAGTGGAGTCCACGAGAGCTGAGATGGCCAAAGGCGATAACTCGGAGCCTGGAGCCGCGGTTCCCAAACTTCGTGGCCTGCCGCCCCCTTTCCAGAAAAAATGTGACTTAGCGCCCTGGAAACTGATTTTTAAAATTTTCATAGCAATTAGTAGGAAAGAGGCCTGTGTTCATGTTTCTACCTTTTTCGTGAAATACAGTAAAGAAAGGCGTCAATTAGAAACACTCAACTGTGAAATCATGAAACTATTGCTTGAACTCAGAAATGCGCCCGTGGCCATCGCCGCCGCCCAGGATCGCTGCCGCAGCCACCAGGGGGCGGTGGCGCCCACTTTGGGAATCCCTGGCTAGAGGGAGAAGGGAAGAGGCCCCAGGCAGAGCCCCGGGGTGCGGCCCCCGCAGAATGTCAGGCCTGGGTGAAGCTCAGTAAAATTGAGCTCCCAGGATTTGGTTTCAGCTTTGCGTTCCCAGAACCCAGCTCAGAGTCCGGCCCATCCAGAGGCCTAATATGTCCCCGAATCTACGCATGGAAAGGTCTCTCAGTGCTCCTCTAGCCCAACAAGGGATTCCCACTGCAACACGCCCAAGAAACCATTTTAATGGTTGGGAACCATTTAGTCTTTGCTTGAAACGTTGGTTGAATGAATGAACGAATGAAGGACGGGTTGTAAGATCTTGGGGTCCAGGGCTGCGAGGAACTCAGAGGCCGCCTCTCCCCCTGGCCACTAGGGAGAACGATCCTCTTCTTAGAGCCGTAGCTCCCACACCCAGGCATGGGCAGGCACAGCAGGAGCCAACCCCAGAGCTCTGCGGCACATTCCTCATCCCTTGGTCTGAGATCTGAGGGCGGACGATGCCTTGGTGGACCGCAGGACGGCGAGGAGAGCCGCTGTTGCGGGGAGGGAGAAAGGCAATTCCTGCAGGCAGTCGCCGAGCCTGAGCTTGAGACTCTTCCTCAGAGCCGGGTGGGGAGGCTAGAAGAAATCATGGCAGGCTGCTCCTCTCCTGGAGGTGGAGGCTTGGCTACAAGGAACTTATCCGGGAAGCCAGTGAGCTCCAGTCGCAGGGGCTCCATCGCGCTGAGAGGCAGTGTCGCCCCCACAGGGCCCTCTTTTCTTTCCAGCCCAGGGGGGAGTTGCCTCCCCAGCACATGCTCTCTCTCCTGGGGCTGTCGAGCTCCCGTTTCCCAGGCCTCCTCCTTCAAACGTTCTTTGGAAGCCCCTCTTGGCCAATTACCCGTCCTCGATGCGGGTTCCCCGAGCTTCGGCCCTCGTGGAGCACCCTGGCCCCTTTGCCCGCCCGAGGAGGGCCCTTCATCATTTGCATGGGTGACAATGACCCCAGTGTGCCGGCCGGCTTCCCTGGGAGCCTCCCAGCCTTCTTCCTGGCCCCCCTCGGAAGCCCCCTAAAGAGGAGGGCGGGAGAAAGGTCTTCATCTCCATTCCTAGGCAGCTGCTCATTAGCCAAAGTGGAATCCATTCCCCGCTTCCAGCTCGGTTTCTAAGGACGAGAATGTCTGTGGTGCCCCGACCAGCGCTTAATTGCTGACGGTAATTGAGCTAAAACATATTTACGGTCTCCTGGGTGAAAGGACGGCCCCGTCTCCCGGCCCCCTCCTAGACCTGCAGGAAAGTCATTAGCAAGTTGTTCTGCGTTCCGGATCTCTGTCTTGTCTCGGGCACCCTTGGCAGGAAGCCTCTGCCAGGCTCCTGGCCGTGCCCTTGCTGGGGAACGCTGGACATCTGCTCTAGCTCTGCCCAGCCCAGTCTCCTTTGCTACCGGGGATGCCCAGTGAAGGGGAAGAGCCGGGGACCTGGCATCACCCCCGCAGTCTAGCACCTCCAGCCCTCCAGGGGAGCTGGGTGGGTGGAACCCTGAAAAAGCAGAGGAGACGAGGGAGCGGAGATGCCCGTTCGGCGGCCTGACCGATAGATCCCGATCACGGCCTCTGCCAGTGGCCACAGCCAGAGTGAGCGGCCCCCCAGGACTGGCCAGCAGCAGAGCCCCCATCCCTGTGGCAATGAAGAGGCTCCCCCCGCAGGGTCACACAGACCCAGAGAGGGCAAGAACCTGGCCTGGAACCCAGATGGAAGGGAGCTAGAAAGGCTCGAGAGGCCACCAGGCTGAGACAAAACCCCCTGAAAGAAATCTGGGGCTCTTTCCAAGGTCCAGCCTGAGGGGCAAATGCTACATTTATGGGCAAAAGGCCTGCCCAGACACTGGGGCACAGAGAGCTCCAGGGCTGCTCACTAACTGTCACCTCAGGAATGTGGGGGTCCTGCTAGTGGCCGGCTCACAGCCAGTGCCAGAGGTCGTCCGTCCAACTCCCTCATTTTACAAAGGAGAGAACGGAGGCCCTCTGGAACAGAGTGATTGCCACAAACCACACAGGGAGTGAGTGCCCCCGTCAAATAGGACTGAAGCAGAGAGTAGGAGGTTATTCCACGAGAAGTCCCTGATTATCAATGGTGAGAGCTTGAGCTGTGGCTCTGACCAGTCCAGAAGCTCCGTGAAGGGGCCGTATATTAGCCTAAGGCTCGAACCCCAGGCAGATCCTTTCCCTGGCAGACCCCAACCACCCACATCCACACCCTGCTCTTCTTCTGACTCTCCTGGGCTCCCGCTGAGCCCAACTTGACCTGAAAGGCCCCATTTTGCTGGGTGAGAAGCCAGGCAGGAAGGCTCAGATGGTGCAAATTGGGATACCATGAAGAACAGCCTCCCAGTGAAGGTAGGAGGTTCAATTTACTTCTCTTATTCTTCTCACCAGTGGCTTTTCCCCTTGCTTCTTCCTTCCCAGGATCAAAGGAAGTTTTAAGCCTCCCATTCTTGGGGTGAGGTCCTGCCACAGAGTTTGGGGTGTTTTCCCACAAGAGAGGTGCCAGGCCTCTATCCTGGCCCCACTCCCACCAGTGTCTCATTGCTGCTGCACCTCTTTCCTGATACAGTTGGCCCCAGGGCAGATGGGAGGAGCCCCTCCATCTGGGTTCTATCAATGATATTGTCTCCATCTGGGAAGGCTGGTTTTTCTCTGCCTATTGCCCAATGCCAAGGGCATCGGGATCAGATTTGTATCCATGTGTTTCCCAACATTTAACAAGAGCAGTTCTCTCTCTCTCTCTCTCTCTCTCTCTCTCTCTCTCTCTCTCTC
>NW_025348502.1:0-6918 GCF_016433145.1 Gracilinanus agilis
GAGAGAGAGAGAGAGAGAGAGAGAGAGAGAGAGAGAGAGAAGAGAAGAGATGACTAAGTATCAGTTCATCAATATTTATTAACTTCATATTCTATGCCTGGCATTACACTATTCTGTACATAGGTATGTTGATAACTATAATCCAATATAATTAACTTGCTTTGCAATTCTATATAGTTAATTTTACACACAGAAAAAACATTATTTTGAAAAGGAGACCACAGCTTTAACTAGCCCACCAAAGGGGTCCATGCTACACCCAAAAAAAGCTTAAAAACCCTTGTCCTAAAGCAAGAAAGAGCCTCAGAGTCCAATCTAGCCATCTATTTCAATCCCCTAATTTTATAAATGAGACCAAGGCCTAGGAAGGGTAAGTGACTTGCCCCATGCACATAAAAGCCTTGTTCCAGCTCTTCCAAAAAGGGAAAATTCACTTTATAAGCATATTCAAGGGTGGACTATTAGAATATTTTTGGCAGCTCTGAGTTGGGACCTCAGCACACAAAAAAGGTCTTTCTGTGATTAATATTACCATTTTGGGTGCTGATTTTAAAAGTCACAGCTGACATAATTATGATGTGTGATTTGATCATAGAGAAGCGTAATGGGAAATGAAGTACTGGAATCACTTTGGCATTTTTCCTACAGCTGAATTCCCTCCTTTCCTCACCACTCCCCTTCTCCTGCCTCACCACCCTGAGAAGGAACAGTCATCCCATTATTGCCTTCACCTCATTTGATTTATTTGCTAAATTATAGATTATTGTTAGAAAACCACTAGATTCTCTTATCTCATCTGACACACACACACACACACACACACACACACACACACACACACACACACACNNNACACACACACACACACACACACACACACACACACACACACACACACACACACCCCTATATACACACATATGAGAATTTACTGGAAAGAACAACAATCCCTTCATTTCTTTAATTGGTTTCCACTAACCCTAGAAGAATAGGAGTTTAGTATTTCTGGGCACACCCATAAATTGCATCTCCTTTCTCAGTGTCCATCTGGGAACCAATAATAAACTCAAGGTGAGCAACGACAAGTGGTGTCCAAGTGACACTTTCATTTTCTCCCTAAAGAAGTCTGTGGATTTCCTGGTTAAGTCCTTCAGACTTTCCTTCCAAAAGAACTTTTTTAGCGGCAGCTAAGGGGCTCAGTGGATAGAGAGCCAGATCTGGAGAGGGGAGGCCTTAGGTCCAAATTTGGTCTCCAATACTTCCTAGCTGTGTGATCCTGGGCAAGTCACTTAACTCCAGTTGTCTAGTTCTGAGTTCTTTTCTGCCTTTGAACTAATATACACTATCAATTCTAAGATGGAAGGTAAGGGTTTTAAAAAAAAGGAACTGTTTTAAGGTAGCAGAGCTGAGTACGAGTTGCACATAATCCCTGATTATGAAAATATGAAACGTGTGTTTCATATTTCAAATAAAAACATTCAGAAGTGGATACAGAAAGTCCTTTTTCTACAGCATAGAGCTAGATTCTCAAATTGGGAGGCTACAAGGCAGACAGCATTGTCGTTGAATTCTGCAAAGGCCACTTTGCTTTGAACTGTCCTATAGCCATGTGCCTCACCAGAGCAGGGATTTGTGTTACCTCTGGTAGTGGTGGTAATTGTGTGCTGTGGGAGAGTGTACGTGTATGTGAGGGTGTTCCCTAATCTTCCTCAGCTACATTCCCCCTCTAAGGTCTTATGGAGGTCTGGGGTCTATACTCAGGGTAGCTGCTGGCACCGTGGTTAACACAGTATTTAAGCTTAAACTCTAGAAGTCCTTGGTTTGAATCCTACTCCACGTACTTACTAGCTACATGGCCCTAGCAAGTCACTTAGCCTCTTTCTACTTAAATTTTCTCACCTGTAATATGGGCATAATAACAAGATCAAAAGATCAAATGAGATAACACAAGTAAAGCACTTGGCAAATCTTCAAGTGCTACACAAAATCTAATCCTTATTATTATGATTATTATTATTTTATACTGTTGCTAAGGAATATTAACGCTGACAAGTTCTATTAAGCTTGTAGAGGGTTTGATAATAAATTGTGGCTGTAACATGATGCTGAGCTTAATTTTTTTTCTAAAAGACTGTTTCTCCTTATTTTGCCCAGGCTGAAAGTGGAGCATCTGCCTCTACCTAGTCTCAGGACTAATCCTCAGAGGGGCTTTGACTTGCTCTGTTGATCCAACCTGGATGGATTCGCCTCTTCTTCAGAAAGCTGGTGGTCTCCCAGTCCTGGAGGGACTGACCATACTGGTCCTAGATTTTAGTGTGGGCATTCATCCCCTTGAACCACTCCCAAGCTCAAGAGATCTCCCAGCCTCGGCATCCCTGGTGGTTGGGATTACAGGTATGTGCCACCCCCATACTCAGCTCTCAGGAAAGTATTGATACATTGAGTGTTTCTGTATATATGCAGACATAGATACATATTTAAAGTCTATATAGATATATATAGATTCTGTATGTATATATATATGTACATATACAATATATCATATTTTATATGCATAAAACAAAACTCAGGATCATAAATGACGCCAATTCTGTTGGGAGGATGTTTTATATATAAACATATAATTACACATATACTTATATATCTGCATAAATATATACATACATATGCACATATGTCTATATGGAGGTATTTGTACTCCTGGACTCTAGAGCAGAGTATCTTTTATTCTTTCCATCTTTCAATCAGTGGTAGTAAATATGCATAGATAATAAAGGTATAGTCTACCATTTAACACCCTTTCTAAGTGTTGCCTGTCCCCTACTAATAATCTCATAAAGGATGTCCTTGATGTAACTGCAGAATATTTTCATAGCAATTTTCTACGGATGCAGAGGTAGACATATATGTCATTTAATGTTTTCTCAGTTTTAAAATTAGGTCTGATCATTTTTACATTCTTCCATTCCTTCAGATATCTTATTAATCAATCCTTCAATATCTGTACTGTATTTCTTCTTCATATATCTTCCTTTTGTACATTTGGTCTAATTCAGCTATTTTTCCAATGTGTGTTTCATTAGTGCCACTTTTTTCTTCATAACCAGGAACTATACTTTTTGAATCCAACGATGGTGACTCCATTGTCCGAGATGCTAAAATAAAAGTTTGCTATTTTTAAAAATGTTGCAGGTCTTTTCACCTTTCCTTCTATTTGTTGACCTTCAAATATTTTCTTAAGTATCCTGAGGATGACTGCTTAGTTAGGTAGCTTACCAAACTTTCTTCAAAATGACTTTAGCCTCAAATGTTTCTCTTTTGTGAGACAATAGTCATCATGATCTTCCCTTCTTCTCCTCATAAGATTTGACAAACAAGTTTATATTTTAAACCAATATTGCCCTTGGAAATGAAGTTAAGTATTTCAATAAAAAGGGATCAGGAAAATATTTTTAATAATGCATTAGGGAGCCAAAAAACAAAATTCTTTATGATGTCCAGAGAAGAATTGCATTACTGATTATAAAATGGAACTCAAATCTCTCCCTTTCTACACTATTTTTTTCATGAATTACTTATTACACATAATTTTGAACCTATGTAAGACTTTTCTGTGCCTCAGCAGCAACTTCCTTCCCAACTCCTGAAACCTTATCATTATCCTGACTATTATGCTATTGCTGGAGGAAGAGATCCAAAAGTTAGGCTCACCACAACTTGCTGGGAAGCACGCTGGAGCTATCTAGCACCTCCTCTAAAATTATTATGCAGAGTTAATCAATTGTTGTTGGTAAAACAAAGATACTGAGATATCTGGTCAGTCTTCAGGAGTGTAGCCTCAGCGCTGGCTCACAATTAGACAAGGTTAAGTACTGAAACAAGGGCATAGAACTTAGCCTGGTAAAAAGGAACATATAGCTCATAAGCATGGTTTTTGAGTGCCCCTAAAATATAATCAAGGTTTATAAATGCCTTGACTGCTACACAGAATATCATAAGATTGTAAATTTTTAGACCCTTGAAGATCATCACCTCATTTCATAGGTGAGGAATCTGCAAGACAGGGCATTTAAAAGATTTTTCTAAGGTCTTGAAGATTAACGTCACCTCCTACTTCTCTTATGCTTTGCCTTTGGGAGCTGAACCTCCATGATTACAGGTGTCTATTTCAGTCATTTTAATTGCTATGCTTTTTTCCTTGTATTGAAGCCATTCTACCTACTTTTGGAAGCCTTATCTGAAAGTCTTGGGTAGGTGATAGAGAAAAATTTGGGGAGGGGAGGAAGGAGAATGGGAAAATCAAACTCAGAATGATTGTTTTTCTTTAGAAAGACTCAAGTTGCTTTTTTTGCTTTATAATTTCTCTGTAAAGGTATTTCATCGAATCTTAAACTTCCAAGGCTACAAAGAACTTCCAGAGGTGTTTTCTAGTTCAAATAGGATCCTTTCTCCAAAGAAATGGTAGACCCTAATTTTCTACAGGGATAATTAATACAAAGATCATTTTGCTAGGACATAAAAAGAAGCACAAATAGATTTACTGTCCTGGTTAATCCCTTCCTCTACTTGCAACTACCTCCAATGAATTTGTTTTAGGTACACAGAGACAATCAAATTACTCAAATAATAGAAGTAAATTCAATAATTCTTTCAGATGGCTCACCCTACCAAAGCACCAGGATTTCTTGGAGAGACTTTAATATCCTTATGTGTCTTCAGTCATGGTGCTCTTGGGTTGCAGATGAGTTAATTTTCTTTTCAATCATCTACTTAGTTGCAAAAAAACATTTTCACTTTTAACATAGGGTGAAGCAAGACTTCTGGAGACTTAAACATTTTTAAAATTTAATTAATTTAGAATTTTTCCATAGTTACATGATTCACGTTCTTTCCCTCCCCTCTTCCCTCCTTCTTCCCATAGCCAATACAAAATTCAACTGGGCTGAAGTCTTTTTTTAAAGAGTCTAGGATTCTAAGCTCCAAACACCATCTGTTGCTAAATATTATTTAAAAGGATCTGTCAAGAAGGCTGACAGTTGGGGGCAACTAGGTGGCTCAGTGGATTGAGTATTGATTCTAAGATGGAAGATAAGGGTTTTTAAAAAATAAAAATTAAAAATTAAAAAGAAGTCTGCCAGTTATTAAAGAAGCATAGTATATAAATTAAGCAATGCATTGAAAAGGAAGTTTCCTTCTCAAAAGAAAAAAGTGTATTTTTTCAAGGGGTGGGGTGGAGCCTACAAAGGAAGCAAGATAAATAAGAAAAGAAAAAAGTTTCTATAATAGAGACGATCAAGATAGATCCATTAAAACTTAGGAAGAAAAGGAAAATCATATTTTCCTTCTTGTCAGCTTTTCTAGAGATGTCTCAGAGAATTCAAGCCTTGGAACCAAATGCCAGAACCTCTAATTGGGAGCACAGAGCTGGAGAAATTTAGAAGGAAGAAAGTTATCTTCCTGGTTTAAAAAGGAGGTTAGAATAGTGAAAGAAACATCTCTTGATAAGTTCAGAGAGCAGATAGAAAGAAAAGTCCATCAGGAATATGTCTGTCACCATCAGGATACAGCTGTTGCCCACAGGGCTATCGCTCTTCACTGCTAGAGTTTAACTTCTATTCATAATGAAAGGTGATGATGAAACCGTACCTGCCCACTGAAGAATCCCAGAGAGTCCACACATTGCAGAGATGAACTCTGTGAAGATCTCAATGACTGAGCAATGTAATTGATCCAGCTCAGAAGCAACAAAGACCAATGAGAAACTGGCTCAGCAGATGAGAGACCCCTTTTGCCCAGTCCAACATCCAAGATGTCATATGTGGGGAAGAACATTCCCAGATGGGCTGCCTGCCTGGAGACAATGCTATGCCCAGCAAAAAGCCATGACAGTCAGCCTAGCAATTGAGTGTCAGCAATAACAATAACACCAAAGTGTCAGCAATAACAATGCCCTGTCCCAAAGTGAACTTTATGAAGATTCTCTGAATGACAAATAAAATAAAATGAAACAACGAGAATCAAAGACATCAAGGGCCGTCTTTCCATAGTTATGAGCTGCCTTTGCTACATATGTTCCCTCCACATGTGCCTCATTACCACTGTACTTGAAGTTCATATCTATCTTTTCTCAACTTTGTATGTCTTTAGAGGAGAGTGCTCCTCAGGGCTCGGGGACAAATGTTTTACTACTGTTCCTTCCCTGCCATTTGAATGAATGATTTTACTAAAAGCTAGTTTAAGTTTATTGCTAAGCTCATTGGTAGGGGCTGGTGAGCTACAGTACCAGAAGCAGTCTCCCACAGGTATACTCTGGGTATCAGAAGTAGAAGCCAATCTTCCAGAAATTTAATGTGTTACTATGACTTAGGAGAGTGACCCAAGACAGGATGCTCTACTGGGATTCTTAAATTTCAGCAGTCTGCGGGCTCTCTCTAGTATTTTGTCCAGAGGAAAGAATCAGAGTTGGAATCATATGTTCAGCTCCTATATAAATGGAAGTATTCAATCGCCATTATCCATACCCTGTCTCCCCTCCATCACACACACACATGAGAGCAGACCACCTCATAGTGCTGAAGAATAGACTGTGCTATAATCCAGACAGAAATGTCATTTTTTCCAAAGACAATGGGAGATGAGTAGGGATAACTGATAACTCTGACATCTAGAATACTACAAGAACAGAGCTAGTCTGAGACATAGACAAGTGATAAAACTTTCACCTTGGATTGCTGACTCTTCTTACTCTGGATATCCTGACTCACCAATATCTTTTTGTCTCCAGCTCATTCTAGACTGTGTATTTGGCAAATCGGTAATAGACCTCTCATTTCTTATATTATCTGACTCACTGTCTTTGGCTTTTCCAGAACTTGACTCCCTTCCTTTTGATCTTATTCATCATGTATATATATATAT
>NW_025348503.1:0-1954 GCF_016433145.1 Gracilinanus agilis
GTCTCTGTCTGTCTCTTCTCTCTCTCTCTCTCTCTCTCTCTCTCTCTCTCTCTCTCTCTCTCTCTCTCTCCCCTTACCCTCCATCTTAGAATCAATACTGCGTATTGGTTACAAGGCAGAAGAGCGGGAAGGGCTAGGCAATAGGAGTTAAGTGTCTTGCCCAGGGACACACATAGGAAGTGTCTGAGGTCAGATTTAAACCAAGGATTTCTCATTTCTACACCTAGATCTCAATCCATTGAGCCACCTTAGCTGTCCCCAACTAATAATTTTCAAAGTGCTTCCATCTCTTGAGATATAAGGAGGAAGAGCTAAGAGTAGGGGAAAACTCCTGACTAGAAGCTAGGATTATATTTCCCAAGTCACAGTGCCAAGATGGAGCTTATCTTCTTTCCTACTTCCCACCTGCCTGCTGGCCCATCTCATGGTGAACCCACAGTAAGAAAGGTACCTGGAGGCTTATTGCTACTAAGACAGTTCTCTTTGTCCCCAGTAAAAAACTTCTTTTCCTTCTTCCCCCAATACCAGCCAGCAAAAAAACAAAGGAAGGCAAGCTGATCCAGGCCCAGAGATTATATTAAATTAGGCGACTCTAAATAGCTTTGGCATAGGATGGGGTGGGCTTGGCCTCTCCGCTTGGGTGTGTATGTTTGTGCGGGTATTTATGGGTTGCTCTTACATTTTGCTATCTTGGGAAATCAGATACCCTGGAGTTTGTCCAGAGATTCCAAAGCCCCTCCAAATCCAAATCACCCTCTCTACTAATCCTCCTATTCCCCAGTAGCCCCTCTGGGTGGATGGTTGTGGCTGCTGCTGCCTGGCACTGGAGTGTGAAGAGTCCAGGGCTGGGCTGCCACCCATGTTTATTCCCGTCATAAAATGGAAAGCAGCTCTGGCTCAATAAACTCTCCAGGAGTAAGACTGAAGAGCAGCTATCTCCAGCAATGGGGTGAAGGGAGAGGACAGGAAAAAAAGGCTACTTGCTCTCTCCTAAATAAATTCATTCTTTCTTTCTTTCTTTCTTTCTTTCTTTCTTTCTTTCTTTCTTTCTTTCTTTCTTNTTCTTTCTTTCTTTCTTTCTTTCTTTCTTTCTTTCTTTCTTTCTTTCTTTCTTTCTTTCTTTCTTTCTTTCTTTCTTTCTTTCTTCCTTCCTTCCTTCCTTTCTTCCTTTCTTCCTTTCTTCCTTTCTTTCTTCTTTCCTTTTTTTAAACCCTTACCTTCCGTCTTAGACTCAGTATTATGTACTGGTTCCAAAGCAAAAGAGCCATAAGGGCCAGGCAATGGGAGTTAAATGACTTGCCTAAGGTCACACTAAGAGGAAATATTTGAGGCCAGATTTGAACCCAGCACCTCCCATCTCTGGGCCTGACTCTCAATCCACTGAGCCACTTAGCTGCCCCCTATAATTTCTTTCTTTCTTTCCTCCCAAGATTCCTTTCCAGACACCAAGGAATATAAATGCTAGAAGGGACTTCAGAGACTGCCTAATCCAGCCTCTTCAATTTACATATGAGGAAAGTGAGGCCTGTATTTAGTGGTGAAAAGAGAATTAAGACATAGGCTTCCATTTTTGTAGTTCTGAGATCCTGTTGCCTCAACCTGGCAAAGTTTTCCTTCTGAGATTCCCCAATCTCACCCCTGCACCCAGAATAATTTCAGAAAGTTGAGAGGTAGCTAGGTGGCTCAGTAGACAGAGTGCCAGGCCTGAAGATTGGGGGAACCTGGGTTCAAATGTGGCCTCAGATACTTCTTATCTGTGTGACCCTCAGTAAGTCACTTGACTTCACCAGCCCTTATTGCTCTTTGTATTAATTCTAAGACAGAAGGTAACTTTACCCTTACCTTCAGTCTTAGGATCAATACTGAAAAAGAACAAAGAAGGAAGGAGGAAGGAAGGAAAGGAAGGAAGGAGGAAGGAAGGAAAGGAAGGAAGGAAGGAAGGAAGGAAGGAAGG
>NW_025348504.1:0-8359 GCF_016433145.1 Gracilinanus agilis
CAGAGAGAGACAGAGAGAGAGAGAGACAGAGACAGAGACAGAGACAGAGACAGAGAGAGACAGAGACAGAGAGAGACAGAGAGAGACAGAGAGAGAGACAGAGGCAGAGGCAGAGACAGAGAGAGACAGAGAAGCAGTCCACTGGGAGAGCCACTCTCATTGTATGGATACTATTCTAATATCCCTCTCCCTCTACCTCAGGCAGAAACTAAATCTAGGGGAAGCTCCATTCAACTCTCAATGTGACTTTCCACCATGTTCTCACCCTTACTTTATATATCCATGTCCTATCATCTTTGACAAAGACATGCCTACCAGGAGAGGAAACAGACTCAGAAATGTTGGCTCTGACACACAGCAGTGTTGAACCTGTGGCTCTTAAGAAATCATCAGTCAGCTCCTCTTTAGTGTCGTGGGTCTCTTCCAGAACCACAGACAACTTACAAACGTGATCATAGACATATAAGACATCCTTTAGGGACACAGCCTGAGTGTACTGTACTGTGATTTCTCATTGTGGAAGGGAGGATTCCACAGGAAGCATGGGAACAATCCCAAAGAAGGGAAATGACTTTTGGGGATGATAGACTGAAATCCAGCTATTGTAGGTCAAGAAAGCCCCACCTGACTCCTCTTCCACTGCTCCTTGACTCTCATTCTGTATTTACATGGTCTGGGTGACAGAAAAATGCCAACAATTTTGTGCTGCTGATTCTTAGGAGAAGGAATAATACATCCTCCAAATGAAGAATTAAAGAGCCCAAAGTGGGAAAATTAAGAACTCACAAATATAGGTAGTGTTTTCATTGCTGACTTCAATACTAACCTGTGATCACGTTGATCTCACAGTACTCCAAGAACTAGTTCCCCTTTTGCCCCGTGGGCATACTTTCTTTTCTCATAGAGAATCAAAAATGAGTTCTTTGGAATTTTGCTAGATTTTTCAGACTTGTCTTAAGATATAGCTATGTTGTGCTTTATACACACACACACACACACACACACACGCGTGCACACACGCACACGCACACACATTTATTTATTTATTTATTCACTCATTCATTTATTCACTTATTTATTTATTTATTTATTTGCTTGTTTGCTTGCTTATTTATTTATTTAGTTGTTTAGTTATTTATTTATTTTAAACCCTTTAACTTCTGTGTATTGACTTATATAGGTGGAAGATTGGTAAGGGTGGGCAATGGGGGTCAAGTGACTTGCCCAGGGTCACACAACTGGGAAGAGTCTGAGGCCAGATTTGAACCTAGGACCTCCCGTCTCCAGGCCTGACTCTCACTCCACTGAGCTACCCAGCTGCCCCCTACATTTATTTATTTTGCCAGAAAGAAAGTCCTGGAAAGAAGATATTTATTTCCTAAGGACTTGTGAATCTGATGGAGAGGTTTTAATCTGAAAAACCAAGAGTTGGGAGAGAATTAGTTGCATTCAATGTTGCCTAGAGAACAGCAGTTCTGATAAGGAAAAATTATTCCAGTAGAGGAGTCTAGTAATTCGTAGGATCATGCCGGAGAAGCATTTAGAAAAAAAGAATAAGGGATCATTCTAAATCAGCATGAGTTTATTAAAACAAGTTGGGCCAGAGTCACCATAGAGTGGTGTTTACTACAGTAAACAGAATGTGGGACTTGGAGTCAGGAAGATCTAGGTCAAATCCTCCCCTTGACATTGGTTGTGTGACCTTCATTAGGTGACTTTACCTCTTTGGGTCTTAGTTTCTTCATCTGTAAAATGGAGATGGGGTAGAGTTAGTGACATCTCTGTTTTTCTTTAGCTCTAAATCTACAATTGCATTTCCCCCTCCTTCCTACCCCACTTCTTGGCAGGGTTACTAGATTAATTATAATGACATGATAATTGTAAAGCACTATAGTAAACATAAGATACATGTTGGGCAGCTAGATGACACATCAAACCTGGAGTCAGGAAGACTCTTCTTCCTGGGTTCAAATCTGACCTCAGACACTTACTAGCTGAGTGACCCTGGGCAAGTCACTTAACTCTGCTCGCCTCAGTTTCTACATATGTAAAATGAGATGAAGAAAGAAATGGCCAACTACCCCAGGATCTTTTTCAAGGAAATCTAAAATAGGGTCACAAAAAGAGAGACATGACTGAAAAACAGCTACAACCACAAGAAAACATATGCATGTTAGCTATGATTATTAATTGTTTTTGTTGTTGTAGTATTACATTAAGGAATGTCCTATCCAAAATATAGCTAATACCTCTGGTACCTATTAGATGGGCTCTCTTGGCCAGGCAATTTAGTTTCCAGGCCTCAGTTTCCTCATCTGTAAAATGAAGAAATTCAACTAGATTTTCTCTGAGTTTCCTTCTAGTTCCAAATCTATGAGCCATGAATTTGCTTATTTCCAGGTCCTTCCTGGAAATAATAGTTTTCCCTATCCCTCAGTAGATTACAGCCTATGAATGTAACCTGCCCCCTGGTTAGTTTAGGAATAGAAGAAACTTGGGGCTTTTGATGGAGAGGTGATAGAAGAAAGAAGGGGCTCAGAAGCTCAAGAGTTCTAAAGTTGGCGAGAGGACTCAGAAAAGCATGCAAAAGAGGTGTACTTGCAAAAGCCTCTTCGAGTTTTCTTTCAGTAGCAGCCAGGGGGACCATCCTATACCCAGTTTTTTTTTAGTTTTTTTTTTATTATTAGACATTTATTAGTATTCGTTTTTAACCTGTTTACATACTTTATGCCCCTACTTTCCCCTTCGCTTCCTGCTCTCCCCCCACGCATGGCCAACGCACATTTCCACTGGTTGTAACATGTGTCCTTGTTCAGGGTCTATTTCCCATTCATGTCTGCCTCAGCCCATGCATTCAAGCAATTGTTTATCTTATATGTTTCCTCTCCTGCAGTTCTTCCTCTGAATGTGGGTAGCATCTTTACTATAAATCCCTCAGAACCTATACCCAGTTTTTTGCTTGAACCTGTTCATCTGAGTCCCTGATTACCAAAGGGATAGAAGAAAGTTGGCCCCTGAGCAGAGGGTGAAGCCAAGAACAAAGAGACAGGGGGATATAGAAGCCTGACACTGTAGCCTGTCAGCATCTTCCTGGGGTCCAACTGAGCCTAGCCACCCCTTGTGGGCCACAGCATTTGCCCAACTCTAGGACTCTAGAGAAAATGGAGAAGAGGCATCAGAGATTGGGGAAGGACACAGGAGTCCCGGGCTTGTTTCAAAGTAACCTAGCACAGAGGGGAAGAGGTTGTGAGTGAAAATCTTAGGATATGCCTATGAAAAACAGAAGAGAGAATAGTAAAGATAAAATATGATGGGAGAAAATGAGGAAATAAGCTAGACAAAAGAGTCAACAGAGTAAACAAATTCTTCACAGTGAAGGAAACAAGGTAAAAAACCTCAGAGGAAGGTGTAAGCATTATGATAAATTCTACAAGACTCCCTGGAATGACAATGGAGCAAGTTCAAGACCTTTCTTTTTCAATTTAATTTAATTTTTCATTTAACAAAAACTTATTTTCTCTCCTTCCCACCACATTCTCTATTAAGAGGGGAGGAAGAAAAAAAAATCAACCCTTATAATAAATATGGATAGTCTAACCAAAACAAAAAAAGAAATTTCTATATTAGCCATGTCCTATCTATCTATCTATCTATCTATCTATCTATCTATCTATCTATCTATCTATCTATCNCTATCTATCTATCTATCTATCTATCTATCTATCTATCTATCTATCTATCTATCTATCTGTCTTTCTCTCTGTCTATGCATCTCTCTCTATCCATCTATCTATCCATCCATCTATCCAGCTATTTATCTTTATGCATCTTTCTATCTATCTACCTGTCTATCTATCCATCCTTCTATCCATCTCTGTCCATGCATCTATCTATCTATCTATCTATCTATCTATCTATCTATCTATCTATCTATCTATCTATCTGTCTGTCTGTCTGTCTGTCTGTCTGTCTGTCCGTCTGTCTGTCTATCTATCTATCTGTCTCTGTCTCTCTATCTATGTATCTATTTCTCTCTATCTATCCACCCATCTATCCAGCTATTTATGTCTATGCATCTGATTGTCTGTCTATCCATCCTTCTATCCATCTCTGTCCATGCATCTATCTGTTTATCTAGCTATCTATACATACACACATGTGTGTATGTGTGTGTGTATCTCATTCATCATCCTGAGGGCATCATCTTTCTGTTAGGATTTGGGGAGCATTTACCATTCTTTCTCTGGAATAGTGGCTGATCATTGCTTTGATTAGAGTTCTTAAGTCTTTCAAAATTTGTCTTTACAATCTGACTGTTATTGCATGAATTATTTTCCTGGTTCTGTTTGCTTCAATCCTCATCAATTCATACATCTTCCTAGGCTTCTCTGAAACTATCCCCATCAAAATTTCTTGTAGCGCAATAAAATTCCATTATATATGTACATTAATTATATATATATATATATATATACATTAATTTTCCCAGCTATTCTTTAATTAGTGGGAACTCTGTTGGCTTTCAGTTTCTTGCCACAGCACCAAGAATTTCCTAGAATAATTCAGAATAGCATTAAAAGAAATAAGGAAAGAAAATGAGAGAAACTAGATGTTCAAAGAATAAATCAGGCAATACAATATATAATTGAGGATAATGACAGATATTATCTAAAGCAATAAATTCTCTGAAAAAAAGGACAAAATTGAAATGCAAAAATGCCAAAGCAGAAATAAAATGAATAGAACAAAATAAATTTTATTCTGGACAGATGGCCCGAGGCACAATGGTTATAGGCTGTGTGATGAGGGTAGCAAGAGGGTGATCTCTGGAAAGAGTCAGTATAGTTGTAGGAGATAGTGTGTTAGATCCTGAGTCATGAGAACTGGGTTTAAATCTCCAACCAGATACTTTCCAGCGAAGTTATCATGGACAAAACAGTAAATTTTTCAGAGCTTTGTTTTTCTTATCTATGCAATGAGGATAATAATATATATATACATATATATATTATGTACCTCATATAGCTGTTTTGAATAAAGCATTTCCAAAAAATTAAAGTGCTATAGAATTAAGTTATTATTGTTAATGGAATGCCATATGGTATCATGTGATAGACTAAATGAAGAAGGCTAGGGAAAGCTCAAGAAACCCAGAGTCTATAGGAATAAAACCATTAGAAATTTCCCAAACTTTTCCTACCAAGGCAGAGAGTTTGATATGAGCTAGCTTCCAGGTCCCTTGAAGTCTCTCCTCTGTCCACTAGTATGAATAATGAAGTACTTTCTCTCCAGATTAGAAATAAAAAAAAACAAAAAATCAAACTTTGCTAACTGGGGAGAGGGTGTCCCATTGCTTTTAGGGCTCCAGCTGCTTACTCAGTTCTACCTGAGAGGCCAGCTGACCCAATCTGTTTCCATCACTTTTCTTTATAACACCTTTATTTTGTGACTGTCTTCCCTTAATAAAACTGCCTTGCTTTACTATCTTGGAGCTCCATATTTCTTTGTATGAGACTTTGGTATTCTGAATCTTCAGTCTAGGTTAAGGCAGCCAGGTCTTATCCAGAACTTTTATCAATCAGAGTGAAGTTGGCAAAGTCATCAAATTCATAGTTGACTTAAAGCTGGGAGACAGTTAAGAGAATCAGTATCCAAAGATAGATTACAAAGAATCAATATCCAAAATAGATTAATGGGCTAGGAAAGTAAAATCAACAAATATTTATTAAGTGCCTATCTTTGCCAGATACTCTGTAAGTGATGGTGAACCTTTTAGAGATGGAGTGCCAGGTCCTGTCCCCACCCCATCCCCAGTGCCATGCCCAGCCCCCCAATGGGTAGGAGGAAGAGCTCCCATTGGACTGTTGGGTGGGTAAAGTGAGGAATATCCTCAGTGAGAATAGAAAGGGGGAGGGGAGTGACCTAAGTGCTCTGCTGCCCTCCCATTCTGCCTCCTATGAGTCACTCACCTTCTCTCCTCCCTCCCCCTGAGCTCCCATTGGCTGCTTGGCAGAGGGGCAGGGGATGTGAAAAAATGTCATCAGGTGTGGTGATGACACCTGGTGTCTGAATCCCTCTGCCTTTATAGTAATGAACTCTGGTGGGGGCAGCTCCATGCCCACAGAGAGTGCTCTACCTGCCATCTTTGGCACCTGTTCATCATCACGGTACTATATTTGTGATAATTAGATTAAGTCTACACTGCCCATCTTTAGATTTAATCACCAAAAGTGAGAGCACCTTCAAATTCTGGGAGGTCCCTAACCCACGTGTGCTAGAGTGGGTGATGAATCAGAATCTACTGACCACCCCCTAGGGGTCCTAATAAGAATCATCTATTGTGATTGGACACCCAAAGTAGGAGGGAGGCACAGGAAGTGATGCATGAGTGACCCTTTTAAAAAGAGGGAGTTGAGTGAGTGAGGGTGTGCATCTGGTGAAGAGGGTGGCTGGTGAAGGGGGTCTTCTTGCTCTTCTGGTCCGTGGAGGTGGTGAGTTTAAAGACTGACTGAATCTTCCAGAACTTCTCTTAAGGAACTTCCTTAATAGACTCTGTGAATGAAGATTTGCTTCATTCACCTCCAGGCCTCTGGTCCTCTGACTCTCGGCTGAGGGTTAATTAGATGTACCTGGATTAATTAGAGGATCTTAGTAATTTACCTACTGTGTTAGATTCTTATTTCCTTATTTCCTCTCTCTCTTCTCAATTGTAAATAAACTTCCATAAAAGTCAATTTTGACTTGAGATTATTCTTAATTGAGGATTGATAATAGTTCAATCCTCTGACGACCATCTTTTAATATATTGAACCCCCGAAACCCCTTTTTCCCCCTTACATATTAAGTGCTAGAGAACAACCACCACCATAAAAAAATTGCAACAAACCATATAGGCATGAATGGAAATACTTAATAAAACAAATGACGTGGCCAAATTGGAACTATGGGGGGGAAATGCAAATCTAGTGATTTTAGATTTTAGTGAATTGCAACCTCATTATGAATCAACTATGTAACTTGGTAGCCAAAATAAATAGACCAAAGGATGTTTTCTCAGACTGCATTAATAAAAACCTATTTCTCAGAGGAAGAGACATGTGGAGAAATGAGTTCAGTTCCAATGTTCTTATGTAAAATAGACAATCATAACATTGAGATATTAAGATTAATTTCTTAAAAAGTAGCCCTTAATAGGATGTTTATGTTTCTTTTCTAAATGAAGGCTCAAGTTTGCTGAAAAATATTATTGAGAACCAGTGTGGGTACAATATGTGCTATTTCCAAATATCAGTTTGTAAGTCCAACAGAACTTCATTAATAAGCTGAAACGAAACTTACTACTGCCATAAATAGAGTTTTCAATTATATCATAACTTAAAAAGACCACTAACAACCCACAGAATACCTAGAGAGGAAAGAACAGAATAGTAAAGGGGTCAAAGCTTAAGGCTTGCTTAAAGTTACCTCTACTGTTTAGCTTTAGAAGGGTATGTGACAATTGTCTGAAATATTTGACAGACACATAAGTGGGAATAGAGGAGAAAAAATGAAATTAAATTAAATAAAGGCCAATTTTGGCTTGAATAAAGAAAAAACAACTTCCTGATTTTTCAGTGGGATGACTCAGAAGACTATTGGAAGTCTTCACACAGGAGATGAGTGATGATTTCTCAGGGACAGGGAGAGGAACTGGGCTTCTTTGGCTATAAAAGTCTTCCAGGTGAGGAATCTCTTTAAACCAATTCAGCTAAGCAATTTCTCTGTCACTTACAATCTTATAGAATTACCTAAAGCAGTGGTGTCAAACTCAAGCAGAAACTGATCCCTGTGGGATGTATATTGACTTAGAAAATCACAAATAAACATTATCTGTGTTGTTCTGTGCAGGCAGACAGCACAGGAGATACAGTGCAAGGCCTGGAACCAGGAATATGGAGTTCAAATCTGGCCTCAGACACTAGCTGTGTGTCCCTGGGCAAGTTAGTTAATCCTGTTTGCCTCAGTTTCCTCATCTGTAAAATAGACAGGAGAAGGAAATGATGAGCCATTCCATTGTCTTTGCCAAGAAACCCTAAATGGAGTCATGAAGAGTCTGTCATTTTTTTTGTATTTTTAATTTATTCTAGTAGACATTTCCCAAATACATTTTAATCTGGTCTGTCTACATTTTGTAGTTTGCATAAGTTTGGGTCTCCAGGATGACTGGAGACTGTCTGAAGCATTGAGAAGTTAAATGATTTGCTCAGTTTGGCCCAATCAGTTTGTATTAGAGGTGGAACTTGAACCTTTAAAGAGAAGATATTTTAATCCAATAAAGGTTTATTTATTTAATTTTATTTTTCATTCTATTCTATTTATT
>NW_025348505.1:0-8087 GCF_016433145.1 Gracilinanus agilis
ATATATATACATATATATATATATTACCTCCTATAGCTAAAAATAGATATTGGTAAGCAGGAGGGTATCTAGAAAATAGCAGCTAGGATAGTGAAGTACCCTAGTCTTCAGTATCTGAGTTTCCCATGAAAGAACTGCAATGTTCAGCCTGGAGAAGACTTGGAGAGAACATAGTAAACAAAAGGGCTATCAAAAAAAAAGAGGATTTGGATTTGTTCTGTTTGGTCCCACAAGGCAGAAAGAGAAACAATCAATGAAAACTTTAAAGATGCAAATTTTGCTTTGATGTCAGGGAAAACTGCCTGAAAAATTAGAGCTTTTTTGTGGTGGCAAAAGATTGAAAAATAAAGAAGATGATTATCAGATGAGGAATGACTGAGTGAGTTATGGAATATGCTTTTGATGGAATAGCATTATGTTTTAAGAAATGATGAACGAAGTCATCTCAGAAAAATCTTGGAAAGGAAGTCGTGGAAGGTGAACTGATCAGAATCAGGAGAACATTGTATCCAGTAACAATAATATTGCAAAGATGATCCACTGTGTAAGACTTAGCTGCTGTGATCAAGACAATGATTCAAATTAATTTCAAAGGACTCATGACAAAAAATGTGATCCACTTCCAGAGAGTGAACTGATAAGCTCAGTGCAGATCAAAACATGCTTTTTTAAAACATTATTTTTCTTGTGTATGCTTATGTGTGTATTTTCTTTTGCAAAAATGGCTAATAGGGAAATGGCTTGCATGACTTCACATGTATAATCGATATACTGATTGCTTTTTGAATGGATAGAGGAGGAGCAAGAAAGAAGGAAGAATTTAGAACTTCAAAAAAGTTTTTTAAATGCTAAATTTTTTGTATGTAATTAGAAAATATTTAATGAAATGAATAAAATATTCATTTAAATTGACTAAAAATTGAATTGAGCTGGCATTAGAGATGTTTTTTCTTTCCCCAGTAGTTGGGAGGTGGGATGGGGTAGGGAAATAATATGATTGTTTCAGTCTCTACATAGATATTGTATGTGCTTTGTCTTTTATGATATAATGAGGATACTCTTTAAATATGAGTTTAACTCATTATATGCTGAGGTTCTTACAACTCTAAAATTCTGATATTCTATAGGATTTTTTATTTCAAGATTGTCTCTCAATCTGCTATGGCATGTTACTACTATATAGGATTACTATAAGAAAATGGTTTGATATGTAACAACAGATTACAAAAAGTGGGGCAAAGACACTACAGTTAGGAATTCTGTCATGCCATTGCATATCCTTAATTATATTTTTGGTCAGTGCTATCTTTATCTATCTATCTATCTATCTATCTATCTATCTATCTATCTATCTATCTATCTATATNTATCTATCTATCTATCTATCTATCTATCTATCTATCTATCTATCTATCTATCTATATCTATCTATCTATATATGTAATTGTCTGACATGATGAATATAATTATCTGGGTTGCTAAGTTATTTTCCTGAGTAACCATGAAAACTACCAAACATCCTCAGTAAATGTCTGAAGACTAAGAGGCTTTTGGTATTCCTATAACCAGAGAAACTCATCAATAATGCTCCAAGGGCCAACATCAATGACTAATGAAAACAAATTAAAATTAGCACATATCTTTGTCCACCTAACCAGAAAATGATATTGTCATTTGTACTAATGACACTAACATTTAAAAATGTTTTCATCCTCTTCCAATCCCTGCTCCACTGACAAGTTGAACAGATGTCCTGGGAAGATGTCTGGGAGTTTCTAATTTTTTCCTGACCTTTCACATCTTTTAATTCTCCCACTTTTCTATGCCTGTTTACTATAAGTTCTCTCTCTTTCTCTCTCTCTCTCTCTCTTTCTCTCTCTCTCTCTCTCTCTCTCTCTCTCTCTCTCTCTCTCTCTCTCTCATATGTATGTTTAAAATTCAATGTATAATTTCAATAGTATTTTCAATACATATAATTTCAAAGAATTAGTTGAGGCAATTACTCCCTTGGGTTTTATTGACTAAAATAATGTTGTTTGGGGCTTATTTGCTTGCTTTTGTGTTGCAATGTAAATATAACCAGAGATAAGCTCTACATCCTAGTCTTTAAGTATCAGCACCAGAGAAGGAGAAAACTTGTCTGCATATGGGAGAGTTTCTGAAGTAGTTTCTAATTTCTTTCAGTCTTTCCCCACCAAAAATTCAGGTTTGCTTCCACATAATTCCAAGTGATCTCTGATCTTTCAGTATTTATTTCCCATGAAAATAAATTTCAGCTTCAGTCCTCTGAAGTGTGATGTTTGAGAACGCAGCTTTATTTAGCTTCTCGTATGTCACCATTTCACCCATTTGACCTGCCAAATGGATTTTCTTAGCAGATGAACCTGGCATGTGAACAACTGTTTGCTCTTCCCCCTCAACCCTTTGTGTGGAATCAAGGACTACAGGGCCTGGATCAGATGGCAGACTTCTTTGGTGCCTTATGTCTCTGGTGCTGGCCCAAAACAGAAACATCTGAATATTTACATGTTTATGCATGTGGGATATTAAGAATTTTAAGTGGGTGGAAGCAAAGTATTTTTTTTTCCTTTTTTTTCTTTTAGAAATATTGGGACATGACAAATGTGAACACTCAGCACTGATTGTAAGGGAGCATCAAAGTTACTAGCAAGTAGCTTTTTGTGGATGTATAAAAATGTGTACACATAGATTATATGTAAAGATGCCACAAGATCTGTTGAAAATAACAGTCCCGGAATCAACTTTTCGAAGAAATATTCGCATATTTTAATTAGGAAAAAAATTTTGCCATCATTTATGTGAGTACCATTTAGATATTCTAGGCCCAAGTGTATAAGAAGGCAGGTGTGGCTGATATAACTACACTAGATTTGAAACTCAAAAAGTAGTATGGTTATCCTTTCCAAATTGTGGGGCTGAAGGATATTGTGTCCTGGAGATCTAGAAAATTCATGTAAAATTTCTGGCCTTTCCTTTGTATCAAAGAAGAAGTTAGAATTTTTTTTATAGATTGTTTACAGTAACTTTTTTTAAATTTTGAATTAAATATGCATTTCTGAATTTCTAAACTTCCTGTGTCATCTACTGACCTTTGCATGTTGTCTGTAGCTTTTTCAGGACTCTCCCAAAATTATTATTTAATTTCTTATGACAACCCACTAAATCGAAACTAAATCGATGTGGAAAGGATAACAACATGAAAGTTCAAAGGCAAATATATAACCTCCATGCTCCCTGTTCTACCTATCGAGCTCAGCATCACTACAATAATGGGTCTCATTTGGAGGTTATTAAAGAGTGATTTTCTTAGTTTAAAAGTGATAGGTATAAGATGGGATTTTAGTGGTCATGGGTAATCCCAGGTGATGGAGCTCACTCTAGCAATATAGGTAAACATTTTCTCTGCAATTTATTGTCTTAAAGAGTTGTATTGATTTTCCTAGGATCACACAACTAACAGTGTACATGAATTTATCCTTCCTGGCTGATTCTTTAGCCACTATACAGTATCTCTTTCTTTTTTGAGAATTTGCTCCTGGAAATTTAATTATCATTAAAGAATACAGAGGGATAGAAAAGTTTGATAGGAATAATTGAAGGGGAATGACAAAACATATTCTAACTAGCCCTCTCCCTGAGATACATAGTCTTGAGTTTCAGAAGACTAGAATTATGTGTTGAATGGTAGACCACTGATCTCAAAAGAGGCAAGAGACTCTGGTTCTAATCTAATCTCCAATCCTTGGTCAGTTACTTAACCTCTCCATAGTTCCCTTTTTAATAAAACACATGGATTACACAAGATAATTTAAGATATCTGCTCCATTTGTAAATGTTATTATTGCTACACATGTTATGCTTACTGAACCTCGGAAAGTTTCAGAGGTTTCTTGGCATTCTCTTACTTTAAATAATTTTCTAAAATCATAGGCTTATAAGTTTAGAGCAATAAGGGACCTTACAGACCATTTAATACAATCACTTCTTTTAATGAATGAGAGTAGGTGATTTTAGTAAGGTCATAAAAGCAGAATTCCTGACTCCAAGTAAATCTTATATTTAAAGCAAAATGATGATTTTGTAGACTACCGTTATTTTCAAAGCCCAAAATATTTAAGATAGAAAATAAGTTTCTTATCATAAATAAGTATTCAATTTATAACTTTCACAGAAGTTTTATAATTCAATTTATTCCAATTCAAGAAATATGTATCTGTTGGGTCATCAGAATGTGTGGATAATGCTGTGCTCACAAAGACCATTCTAGAGAAAGGCATGTTCTAATTGGTTCTACAGAAAGACTGAGACTGACCCAATTGAGATGCTGTGTATTTCCTAAAGAAAACAGGATATAGAAAATTTGATGTTTTACTATTAATATTTTTTTAATTTTCTAAAAACCTTACCTTTTGTATTAGAATTGATACTAAGTATTGGTCCCAGGACAGAAAAATGATAAGGGTTAGGCAATTGGGTTTAAATGATATGTCTAGTGTCATCAATCTAGAAAATGTGAGAGGCCAGATTTGAACTTAGAACCTATCATCTCCAGGCCATGCTTGCTTTCCATTGAGCTGCCTAGATGCTCCATGATAACTATTAATTAGAGAATTCTTTGGCCATGGCAATCCATGAAACAAAAGCAAAAAAAATATATTCCTCTCTCCTCTGAGAGCACTTTGTTCCATGAAGACAGTTGTAACATGTTAAAAAAAAAGGCAGAGAAAATTGTTTGGGGGATTTAAAAAGATTATCCAATACTGATCTCAAATACTTTGATGCTAAGTTCCTGCTATTCAGAATTGGGCATGGTAAAATATAAGGAAAATATACATTTGAATGTGCAAATTGGGATTTTAAAATGACAGATAAAGGTATATGGACCAATAAGAAATAGAATATTTTATTCAATTAGGAGTTAGCAGGTATAAAGTGGAGAAAGCTAAAATGTCTATTGTCCTACCTTGGAATCTATCTTATATTTAACTAATTCCTTTTTTAAAAAATATTTTCCTTATAGTTACATTTATTCATTTTATATTTATGTTAAATATATTCATATAGGAAATCATTTCACCACTATCAATTGTTGTGATTAAAGTTCTCTGGAGGCTGTATCCTAATTTGTAATTATTTATTAAATAGGGGGAAAAGGGGCCAAAGAAAGAGATAACACTAGCCATCTGTAGCCAGACACCTTTCCTTCCAAGAGTCAGGATCATACACCACACACTTATTCACTTTAGATTCACAGGGTAAAAAGGCCCTATTTCCTCCAGTTACTGCAATTTATGCTTCTGGGGATATCCCTTTCCCAACCTCATTCTGGACAAGAGGTCAGTCTTCTGGATGTCAGGAGTCACACAGGGAAAAGAGAGGGGTCTTTGAGAAATGCCTACTTTTCTCTACCCCACTATTTTAAGAGGTTTGTTTACAGAGGTTTTGTCTCCAAACTTATTCAAAAATTCAACATCCAATTTTAAGGTAAACTTTTCTCTCTCTCTTTTTTCCATTTAAAATCCAAAGGTTATCTTGAGGTGCCAAAAAAGGAATCCAAGCTAGTGTTAAATTTCCACAGAAATGGAAACTCATTTTAAGTTTTCATTCTCTTTCCTTATATTCCTCATGCCTAGCACAGGACCTGTCACATATTAGATAAATAAATAAATTGTCAATCAAATCAAGTTGGGAACTGTCTTACTTTTCTATATGTATTGCTAGCATATAGTATAGTACTTTGTATGTAGTAGGTAATAAATACCTTTTCACACAATGATATTATTGATTGACCATTATATAATGCTTTAAGATAAGCTAAACAATTTAAGGACATTTACTTATTTCCTTCACACCAACAAAATAAAGTTGTGATATTATCCCCATTTAGAAGAAGTTAAGTTGAGAAAGTTTATGTGATAAGATCCTTTGTCATAAGGCAAATAACTTCTGAAGTTCAGATTCAATTCATTTCATGACACAGTGACACTGGTACATTGCACTTATGAAAGTGGAATGAGGAAAACCTCAAACTGATGTGGCATATGTGCTAAAGTCAAGACAATATGGAATTGTTAAAGGATAGATTTCCTTAAAAAATTTTTTTTGAAAAGAAACTTACTGGAAAATCAGAAGAATAACCTGTATGTTTCTGTGATTCGAACTTTCCCCAAAAGACAATAAATAAGATGCCAGTAATTACCAACTTATATGCTTGCTTTCTTGTTTCCATGAGATCGTGAAAATGATCTACACACACGCTGAATATATCCTTGGTAAAAATAGTAGAAAACAATCAGTCTTTCCTAATTTATTTTTAATAGCAGGGAACATCTTCACAGTCACAGAATTGACAGAAAGGTACAGAAAATAAAACCTTGTTGTACTTAATGTTTATAGATTGTTTTTTAAAAACACTTTGGTAAAGATAATGTAGCCTTAAAAGTTTTTCTCCAATAAATAATAACTTTTTTTTTTGCTTATTTTTTTAACTTCTGTGTATAGGCTCATTGGTGTAAGAGTGGTAAGGGTGGGCAATGGGGGTCAAGTGACTTGCCCAGGGTCACACAGCTGGGAAGTGTCTGAGGCCAGATTTGAACCTAGGACCTCCTGTCTCTAGGCCTGACTCTCAATTCACTGAGCTACCCAGCTGCCTCAAGTAATAACTCATTGTCTATTAAGAACATGCAAGACTTCTCATAGGTACAACTGCAAGTTTAAATTTGTTGAATGATTCTCTGATTACCAATATTAAGAAAAGCATAAAAGAGAGAGACATATCACAAGGCTGTTTGCTCCAGTCATGGAAGCTATCTTGTTCAGTTTTAAAATTGAAAAATAAAATTACCTGTAGATAGTGGAATCTTCCAATTGTTCTTATTTGCTCGTGACATTAGTCAAGCCATGTAATGATTTAGGTTCTCACTGATAAAATTTCATATCATTTAATTAGATTGGCCTAGCAATCTATAAAGGGGAGAAACAGGTAAATAAGAGAAGACATTCATATTATACTTAAAGATATGTAAAAGATTTTATATACATTATCTAATTTTAGAGGTTGTCATAAGAGTAAAGAAATAAATTATATCTGCAAGGAATTGTATGAATAAATAATAACAATGGTAGTAATAATAATAAACATGCTTACATTTTGATGTACCTTTCACTGGTAAAGCCTACCATCTATTCAAGCTTTCTCATTCTCTTAGAGTATACTCTAACATCTTTAAAAATCCATAAAAGGAGGTCTTTCTCTTGAAGTCTTCTTTTAGATTTTCATAACATTACACATCTATAAGTGGAGCTCTCAGCCTTTCTATCCTTTTTCCATCTCATCATGCAATTGCTTGTTCATCCTCATTTTTCATCATGTCTTTCTGGATGAGGGGCAGGTAGGTGGCAGAACATTTTAATTTGTATTTATTCACATTTAAATTTGCACATCAAAATCTATTTATGTCTGTCCTATTCAATGAGAATCCTAACCATGATCTTAGAAAAGTTCTTCAGATCACATATAGCAGATTATGAATGCAAAAGGGGTCTTTGGAGGGTAACTAATCAAATTCTCTCTTTGTACATGAGAAATCCTAAGTACTGAGAGGAAACTCTTATTCCACAAAAGATTCACTCCATGTCTAGAGTCTTTATGTGATATCATGGAAATAACATCATAGAATTGCCCAATTAATATAACTTTTCTTTGCCAGATGACCACTCCATCTTCTCTTTTTTCACCCTTACCTTTTAATATTCTTGGTTGGTTGTATATATTGGTCATGTCATCTGCTTTAACCAGGTATATGTTTTTCCACTCTCTTATGAGTGATATTCATCCTTTGTTCTTCAGAATCAACTTTTTGTCACATCTTTTTGCTATATAGAAATGCCAGTAATATGTTAGTATTGGAAAAAATGGACCTTTCTCCTCAAGGAAAGCTTGAGGGAAGGGGGAAGGGGAAAATACTAGATATTTCCAATTTCCCTAAGAAAAATCTAGACTCTTTTCCTCTACCAGTTCAACTCTGGGCTCAGTTCATCATTCATCTCTATTGTCTGTCACAAAT
>NW_025348506.1:0-14708 GCF_016433145.1 Gracilinanus agilis
GAGTGTTCCCACAAACCCCATAGTTGATTTTTAATATCCCTGGTGACCCCATTACTTATATTTTCCTACAGTATTCACCAACATTTTGGTATCCTCTCCTAATTTTACCCCTTTTTCTTACACTATTTCCTTTTAAAACAGTGGTTTGCTTTATGCCAGTAACCCTTGTCCAGTCCCCCTTGACTTACTTCTCTTTCTACGCCCTCCCTTATTATTCCCCTCTTTTTATTTTTAAGACCTAATGAATTACCTCCCACTTCTCCCTCTTTTTTTTGACCTCCCCACTCCCCTGCTCCCATTGGTTTATCCCGTCTGACTTTCTCAGTAGGGTTAGATAGAGTTTTATATCCAAGTGGATAAAACTACTCTTCTTTCTCAGGGCTAATAACACTGAGAGTAAGGTTTAAATATTACCTCTTAATGCTCTCTTCCTCTCCTTCTTATAATATTATTCATCCCTTCCCTTTCCCATGCCCTCTTTGTGTGTAATAGAATATCCTATTTTTCTTATTCATTCAAGTTTCTCTTGGTGTCCTCTACTATTCACCCCACTCTTTCCCTCCTCCATATCATCTTAAACCATTTAGTTTTCCAACCTCTCTCTATGAATAATCTTCCAGTTACTATAATAGTGAATACTATAATAGTGAAAGAGTTCCTCACAGAGAATTATACATAACAATTTTCCACATAGGAATACAAATAATTAGGTCATATTGAAGCCCTTAAAGAGACAAATTTAAAAAATATAAGTTTTCTTTCTTTCCCCTCTGTTTCTTATTTACCTTTTCATGTTTCTCTTAGTCTTTGTGGTTGGATGTCAAACTTTCCATTTAGTCCTGGTCTTTTCTGTGCAAATACTTGGAAATCTTCTATCTTGCTGAATGCCCAAACTTTCCCCTGGAAGTATATAGTCAGTTTTGATAGGTAGGTGATCCTTGGTTGTAGACCCAGTTCTCTTGCCTTTCTGAATATCATATTCCAAGCCTTGCGGTCTTTTAGTGTGGAAGCTTCCAGATCCTGTGTGATCCTATTTGGTGCACCTTGATATCTGAATTGTCTCTTTATGGCTTCTTCTAAAATTTTTTTCTTTTTTCTTGGAAGCTCTTGAATTTGGCTATTATATTCCTGGGGTTTTTCTTTTCATGGTCTAGTGTAGAGGGTGATCTATGGATCCTATATTGCCCTCTTGTTGTAGAACTTCAGGGCAATTTTGCTGAATAATTTCTTTTACTATTGAGTCCAAATTTCTATTAATGTCTGCTTTTTCAGGAAGACCAATTATTCTCAGATTGTCTCTTCTAGATCTGTTTTCTTGGTCTGTCACTTTCTCATTGAGATATTTCATATTTCCTTCTATTTTATAAGTCTTTTGACTTCGTTTTATTTGTTCTTGCTGTCTTAAGAGATCATTAGCTTCTAATTGCTCAATTCTAGCCTTTAGGGACTGGTTTTCAGCTATAATCTTTTGGTTTTCTTTTTTAATCTGGTCATTTCTGGTCTTCAATTTACTTGCCTCACTTTCCAATTGTGAAATTCTGCCTTTTAAACTGTTATTTTCCTGCCAGCTTTTGATTTCTAATTTGATTACCATTTCATTTCATTTTGGGGCATCTTTCTCCAATTGGGAGTTTCTTTCTTCTAACCTGTTAATTTCTTTTTGAGCTATTTCCCACTTCTCTCACCAAATCTTTTCCATCTTTCTCATCTTCTCAGATTTGAACTCTACAATAGCTTGTGGCCAATTTTCATTATTTTGGGAAGGTTTGGATATGATTACTTTTTTGTTCTCCTCTGCTGTTTGCTCTGTTGTCCAGATTTTATCTTTTTAAAAGTTGTTGAGTATTACAGATTTCTTCTTGATGATCTTTCTCTTTTGGGGTTCTTGTCTCTGGCTTGCTATTTTTAGTCCTGTACCCTCTCAGCTTTATCCTCACACTCAGGGTCTGTCTGTGCTCTTTAGGTTCCTGAGGTCTCAGGTCTAGTTGTTCTCAGGGTCAAGCCTTCTGGTAGTCCCCTTGCTTGCTCCTCTGCCCAAGGCTCCTTTAGTATTCTCAGGGTCCTGCTTCCACTGTCATGCACCCCTATGCACTGGGTCCCCACTCTAGGTCCGCACTTGAGCTCAAGATCTGAATCCTTGCCTGAGCACAGGATTCGTGTCTGAGCTTGAGTCCACAACTGCACTTGTGCCTGAGCTCAGGGTCTATACTCAAAGTCCATGTGTTCTTTAGCCTCTTTGGGTCTTAAGTCTTGCTGCTCTCAGGAGCAGGTCCTGGTGACCCTAGGTAGCTGCCAAGGACTTAATGGGTGCCCCAAACTTGCTCTAACTCTTGTGAGCTGGCTTTGGCACTGTAGGTAATGTGGGGTGGGGGCTGGGGTTGCTCAGATCGTGTTTTATGTAGATCTGTTTCACCCCTTTATAGCATGGAAATGCCCCGATTCCACGTACCTCCAATGTTGTGCCCTGTTATGTGATCCCTTCGTTCCTCTGGATTTGTTTTTATGTCTTCTTGAGGAGTCCTATATGTTTCAGTTAGGAGAAGATAAGCAGCTGCTTTTTACTCTGCAGTCATCTTAACCAGGAAGTCATCCCCTACTTTATTTATTTCATTAGATATCATCATTCTATAAATCTAATAGAGGGATTCTGTTCTTTCTTCAGTATAGCTAAAACAAAACCCCACATTTGCTATTCTTATCTTCAGTCATTGATTGAATTTATTCTATGCTTTGGTGATCCTGATAAAACAATGCCATAGTTATTTTTTCCCCTATATATCACCTGACTATCCTTCATTTTTCTATACAGGTATTTTTAATTTTAAAAAATTCACTTCCAAATTTTCTTCCTCTCTCCACCACCCATTGAGAAGACAAGAAATGATAGCCATTATATATATGAAGTCATATAAAATTCATTTCCACATTAGTCATTTTGAGAGAAAAAACAAGAAAATATACATGAATTTTTAAAGTCTATGTTGATTGTCAGTTCCTTATTTTCATATATTATTGCCTTTTTTGAAAACTGTCACTTTTCTACTCATTGAAGCTATCTATCTTTGTGTTTTTCAATTTTCATTCAGAAGAGTTTCAAATTCCCTTGAGTTGTGGATATTTAATCCATGGGATCCTACTATCCTGCTTTTGGCCCACTTTGATGTATTCTTTCTCCAATTTAAGCATGTATTATGACTGATAAACTTTGTCCTCCTAATCTACCTACCTGACTACTACTTTTAAGGATGATTTGCTGGATCTTCAACCAACTCTCAATCTCATGCCCTTTAATTGTGAATGTTCCTTAAATCTTTGCTCTGGTCCCTTCTGACTTTTCCCTCTATCCTCTCCCACTGAGATGATAAGTAACCATAAGTTAATTATTAAATGCATGAACATACTTGGCAGTGAGACAGTATAAATAAGGGAATGGTCTTCAAGTCCCACCCCTGATACATTCTGTCTGTGACATCTGTGTTGTCACTTAACCTCACAACTCTGGGGGCAATTATATACGATTATAAGATGTAGAAAATGAACATTGGTAGAAGTATTTTCCTCACCTGGGAGTTACTCATTCAGGACCAGTCCATATTCACTATGAAGATAATTTTCAAATCTATATATAACTCTTGTCTCTCCAATAAGTTCTAATTCTATATCATGACCTGCATATTTGGAATTTTTAACTAGCTGGCACATTTGTGGTTGCAAATTCAATACATAAAAAAATGAACTGACTTTGTCTTCCTAAATCCTCCACATTCCAAATTTTCCTAATCTTTGGAGGTATCATTATCTTTTAAGTCACTTGGGACTATATTCTTTGTTTTTGGTTTTTTGTTTGTTTGTTTGTTTTTTTTATATTTTTAAACCCTTAACTTCTGTGTATTAGTTCCTTGGTGGAAGAGTGGTAAGGGTAGGCAATGGGGGTCAAGTGACTCGCCCAGGGTCACACAACTGAGAAGTGTCTGAGGCCAGATTTGAACCTAGGACCTCCCGTCTCTAGGCCTGGCTCTCAATCCACTGAGCTACCCAGCTGCCCCCAGGATATATTCTTGATATCATCCTCAAATATCAATTCATTAAACCAACATATTCCATTTTCCCTGAAATCATACAATCTCTGCCTTTACTTCTATACACTCCTTGAATTTATCTTTTGTGTAACTTTGTTACCAATCCACCTACTTTCAGACCTTGTTAAGAGTATCATCAGATTTTCCTTGAATATGTTAGTAAAGTAAAATTATTCTCTCTTCTTCTAGTATCTTTCCTCTGCTATCTATTCTCCATATGGTATCCAAAGTAATTTCACAAAAGCATCAGTCTAAACATATAACCCTTTTACTCAATAAATGTAATTGGATCCCTGTTTTCTCTTGAAAAAAGAAGATAAACTTTTGACACTTAGAGATCTTCATAATCTGGGTCCTTCCCACCATTCTATTTTTCTTGCACATTACTGACATCTATTTGCACATTATAGACATTCTACAGTCTACCCACATTGACATAATTACTATTCCTCACATTCAACAATGAATCTCTTCTTTACAAACTTTTATACCAGTTATTTCCCAATATCCCAAGGAATGTCCCTCTTCCACACCTATGTTCTTTAGAATTCCTGCTTTCCTTCAATTCTCAGTTCTGGTTTTACTTGCTTCATGCTTTCCTTGTGCCAAGTGATTTTCCCAGAAACACAAACTGTATATAATTTATATGTGTCTTGTATATACCTAAAAATATATGTGTTTTTAAAAAGTTCCTTGAAGCAGATACTGTTTTACATTTTAAATGTTTGTTACAGTGAATGTATATAGGAATGGGGAAATTAATAAAAAAAAACCTTTTTATTGATCTCTGACTTGTGGAAAGAATTATGCTAATCACTTCAGGAAAAAAAAACAGAAGTGGAGAAGGCCTGTAAGAAATGAAAAGAAAAATTATTAAATGTAATATTAATAAAATATTGTGGTTGCCATTATAAAATCAACTCTCAAGTTAGGAGTGTGTTAATAGCTCTTAACAATGTAATTTAAATAAGAATGGAATTATATGAAAAAGGGAAATGAAGGAAGGTGACAGAAAATCTCACATGTCCAAAAAAAAATGCCTAAGCCATTTAGCCCCCAAAGCTTTGAGAGCCAACCTCGAGAACAAGAGAGAGAGCTCTGCCTCACACCCCACACCTTTTATCCTCTGCGCTCCTAAATCCTGCTCCCTATGAAAGCAAAATATGGGGTATTGGGTAGGACAAACATAGAGAGTGATTTCTATCATCACAAGCCATTGTTTTGAATTTTATTGAGCTCCCTTCAAATAAGGAGAAATGACATATTTGGAAGGCTTCAGGATTAAATCAAATGGTGAATTGTTCTGTTCCTTAGGATACAGTGGCAAAACACATGGTTAGGCATGTTCTTTAAAGTCACTACACCAAAATGACATTCATTTCTGATGTTGAATCATATCACAATTCTAAAATTTTGAGTAGTAAGGACTTTCTATTCCAGGGATTCAGTAGCTGAGGAGGCAGGTGATGTAGGTCCTACAAGGAATTTCCAGGTTGTATCTCCACCAGGGCTTCTTTCCTGGGTGATGTGATTTGAGATGGGGCTGCAAGTATAACATCAGATTGAAGGTGTTGCCATTCACAGGATTGTTGGACTCAGTGACAATTAGTCATTAGTTGTTTTTGTTTGTGGTGAGAATTGTGGGCACCTTCACCACAGGAATAATCTCTCTATAGTCAAAAGATGTAAAATGCAAGTAAGGTCAGTGGTTTAGGGAAAATATATGGCACTTATCAAAGTATGTTTGTTGATCATTACAATGATTTGGGAACTTCTGGGCAGAGGAAAGTGAAGAATAAGACTCACATATAAGGTAAATCTAAAGAAATATTACTTTTCACCTTAAAAAGCAAATGTTGTAAAGATATATTTAAAAGCATTAATGACATGAGTTAGGTAAACAGTTATCATATTCATCAAATTCCAAGGCAAAATGAAAAAAAAAGTGATATCCTTTACAAACTTAAGGGAATATCTTTTTAGATAAATAAAAGGAAAGAATTCACAAGGCACAGTAGATAATTCAAAGTCATTAAAATGTGTTGGAAGAGGTGGGAAATAAAAATTCATTAAAAAGTTAGATAAATGAAAGATCCATAAATGACTTCTTTGAGGACTCAGATTATTTTAGCTTCTAAGGTTTGTTATTAAGGAAAACTAATATTCTTTCTCATATCACATATCTATTAGTAACTTATAGGCCTATATAGTAATATCTACATTCCCTCATTTTGTCATCCTATGCCAACTATTGTGGAGAAAGATAAAAGTAGTAAAAATTCACTATATCTCATTAAAAAACAGGAGATACTTCCCACAGACTGCTATTTCTCCTCATGGGATAAACCTAACCACTTGAAGACTAGGACTTCATTGTTTTTCAAAACCAAGTTGCAAAAGTAATATTCACTTAGCAGTTTACTTACCAGTCATTTCTTCATAGACTGCATTCCTTGATTTGGTGAAAGATGTCCCAATATTCAACAAGGCAAAAGGCAATTTGAGATTTTTTTAAATTTCTAAGACTGTCAATGCAACAAGACAAGGAGCAACAACATTACATTTTATATACATACATTGTGTCCTCTGAGGCATGAAATGGAAAATGTTCAAAATTATATGGTGGGAATTTTGAAGAAGTAAAGTATAAGATATTGTATAAAGCATTCCAGAAAATTAGCCAGGGAAGTGAGAGCATATTTAAATACAAAATACATCTCTCTCACTAGCTAATCAGCTTCAACATTAACATAACATCAGTGAACACAGAATAAGGGCTTAAGAACATTAGATAGAACTCAAAAGGATTATACCTAAAATACTACTTTGAAAAGGTGGGAGCTCTAAGAGAAAGAAAATGATTTAAACAGTCACTAGTTTAATTTTTCTACATAATCAAAATGACATTAGTTCCCATTTAAAGCATTTCAGCTCTGACAAGACTAAGTAAATTCTCCCTTACAAGGGAACATAACTAAAAAGTCCCTTCTGTAGAATGTTTGACTGCCCCATGTATGAAATGTCCTCATATGGTTGATGGGGAATATTTGGCAGTTCCTGCAGCCAGCATGTGTCCCATTATTATAGTATATACCTTAAAGTACCTTTGAAAAATCTGGGGCTAGGACGATGACTAGAGTAATTCAGGAATGGGTTAATCTGCTTCATCTACTGCATTTCTACTTTATTCTCTAAACCATTTATTTTATTCAAACTACTTTAGTTCTATGCATAATAGATGTAACCAGTGTTATCTGACCAGCTTGTGATCACAACTGAAGACATCCTAGATCCATTTTAAAGTTTGATTTGTAGAGAGTCAGAGAAGCCAACAACCAATTGCAATTTCTGAGCCAGTTTTCAATTGCTAGAGATGCACCTCTACATAAGGGAATATGGGTATTTTATGAGCCAATTCAGGAGTTGTGATTCTCTCATTCTATTTTTGCACTTTAAGGATATCTGCTTTTTATCAGTATGTGAGTGGTCATTACATAGATTTGGATTATAAGTTTCTATATCTTAGGAGACGAGGTTCCCAAATGTCTAAGACCAAAATAATTCATTATCCCGTAGTCACCTTTCTAATAATAAACATTTCCACATTTAACTAAGCTGTTCTCATTTAACAAGTACAAAGTGTGCACTAGTACTGTAATTGAAGCTTTACCATTTTGTTAAGACCTGAGACTGAAATCCATTTAAATATTTTTCAAAATCCCATGATCATTTCCACACTATAATGATTTATTGCAACAGGGTTGTATCATGGGTTTTGTAATCCAGAGCTCTTATTAGACAGTTACTGTATGCAAGTGTTTGGGCGGAATTCTGTGGGTGAAATTATCACAGCAAGGAATAGCATATGCAAAGAAGTAATTATCAGAAAGAAGAATACAAAATGATTATTAAATCTGACACTATTTCCATTTCTTCTCCTCTTTGCTAGGAAATGATGGGATCATTTACTATAATTTTGTTGTCTTTTTAATAATATTAAGCTTCAAGCCAGCTTTCATATACTTTTCTTTCACTCTCATCATGAGGCTTCTGAATTCTTTTTCACTTTCTGCCATCAGAGTAGTATCAATTGCATATCTGAGATTGTTGATATTTTTCCAGCAACCTTAATTTTAGCTTTTTATTCATCCTGCATAGCATTTCACATGATGTACTCTGCATATAAATAAATTTTAACATACAGACTTGCCATACTCATTTCCCAATATTAAATCAATCAAGTGTTCCATATTCAGTTCTAACTGTTTCTTCTTGACCCACATGCAGGTTGTTTAGGAAACAAGTAAAATAATCTGGTACTTCCATCTCACTGATGACTTGTTATATTTTGTGGTGATCTACTTAGTCAAAAGCTTTAATGTAGTAAAAACTGCACAAGTAGATTTTTCCCCTCAAACTCACTTGCTTTCTCTATAATACAATGAATGTCGGCAATTTGGTCTCTAGTTCCTCTGGCATTGAAAACCAGCATGCACTTCTGATACTTCTCAATTCACATATTATTGAAGCTTCACTTGCAGAATCTTAAACATACCCTTTCTGGGATATGAAATGAGCACAATTATTTGATAATTTGAATATTCTTTACTATTGCCTTTCTTTAGGATAGGAACATAAACTGATCTTTTCCAGTCTAGTGGCTACTGTTGAATTTTCCCAATTTGCAAGCACATTGACTATAGCATGCAAGTTGCAACAGCACTTTTTAAGATATGAAATAGATCAGCTGGAGCTCCATCATTTCCACTAGCCTTATTATTAATAATCATTCCCAAGGCCCATTTGAATTGATTCTCATGGGTGTGTGGTTCTATATCAGTAATCACACCATCATGGTTATCCATGATGTTAGTGTCTTTTCTGTATAGTTCTGTGTAGTTTTATCACCTCTTCTTAATCTCTTCTACTTCTGCTAAATCCTTACCATTTTTTGTTTTATCATGCCTATATTTTGCATTAAACATTCCCTTTTTTCCTTTAATTTTCTCAGACATATCTTATCTTTTGATATTATTGTTTTCTTTAATTTTTCATGCATTACTAATCTAATTGAAGAAAATCTTCTCCCTCCTTGCTATTTAAATTTTCTTTCTATTCTATTGAGATTGTCTTTCTATTTCTCCTTTACCATTCACTTTCTTCAGCTATTTGTAAGCTCTCTTCCGAAAACCAGTTTGCTTTCTTGCTCTTCTTTTCCTTTTTGGGGTATATTTTATTGCCACCTCCTATTCAATACTGCAAATCTCTGTCCATAGTTCTTCAGACACTCCATCTACCAGGTCTAATCCCTTAAAACAATTCAAGATCAAAATTACACAGAAGCCTGGATTAAAAGATCTAAAAACCAAAAAATGTTGGATGTGGGCCCATAAGAAATGAAAAGTTTATATATCTTCAGTGTCACTTAATTTAAATAAACAGGAAATGGTGAATTAAATTCATAAAATCATTACATATATTAAAGTTGGCAAGAACTCCTTAAAAGAAATAGATTAGCTTTCATAATCAATTAAATGGTGAGAAAAGAAATATGGGGTTTAATATAAAAAATTACTGAATAATACCTGTTCAAATACAAGGTAAACCATTCAACATCACAGTAATAAAATTCTATGTTCCAACTATTAATGTCACAGGGGCCAAAGTTGCTCAGTGCTCTGAAGACCTACAATGTTTTCTAGAAATAATGTCCAATGTCAAATAATAGAGGTGATAATGGGCATCCTTGTTTCACACCTGATCTTATTGGGAATTTATCCCCATTGCATATTATGCTTGTTGATAGTTTAATAAATACACTTTTTATTATTTTTAGGAAAGGACCTTCTATTTCCTATGCTTTCTATTGTTTTCAGTAGGAATGGGTATTGTATTTTGTCAAAGTCTTTTTCAGCATCTATTGAGATAATCATGTGATTTTTGTTGGTTTTCTTGTTGTTATGGTCAATTATGTGGATGGTTTTCCTAATGTTGAATCATCCTTGCATTCCTGGTATAAACCCCACCTGATCATGATGAATAACCCTCTTTATCACTTGCTGGAGTCTTTTTGCTAGTATTCTATTTAAGATTTTTGCATCTATGTTCATTAAAGAGATTGGTCTGTAATTTTCTTTCTCTGTTTTTGATCTACCTGGCTTTGGAATCAGTACCATATTTATGTCATAAAAGGAATTTGGTAAGACTCCTTCTTTGCTTATTATATCAAATAATTTGTATCATAATGCAATAAAAATAGTTATTAGTAAGAATACATGGAGAAGCAAACCAAAAACTTATTAGAAATTAAATAATATGATTCTCCAAAATAATTTAGTGAAACAACATCTCACAGAAACAATTAATAATTTCATTGAAGACAATGACAATGATGAGACATCTTACCCAAACCTATGGAATGCAGCCAAAGCCGTTCTAAGGGGAAAATTTATATCACTGAGTGCATATTAACAAATCAGGGAGGGCAGAGGTTAACGAATTGGGCATGTAACTTAAAAAACTAGAAAATGAACAAATTAAAAATCCTCAGATAAAACTAAATTAGAAATACTAAAAATCAAGGGAGAAATTAGTAAAATCAAACATAAAAGAAAGATTGAATTAATAAATAAGACTAGAAGCTGGTATTTTGAAAAAAAACAGATAAAATAGACAAAATACTGGTTAATGTAATTTAAAAAAGGAAAGAAGAAAAACAAACTAATAGTATCAAAGATAAAAAGGGAGATCTCACCTCTAATGAAGAGGAAATTAAGGCAATCATTAAAAACTATTTTGCCCAATTATATGGCAATAAATTTGGCAATCTAGGTGATATGGGTGAATATTGGCAAAAATATAAATTGCCTAGACTAACAGCAGAAGAAATAGAATACTTAAATAATCCAATATCAGAAAAAGAAATTGAACAAGCCATCAAAGAACTCCCTAAGAAAAATTACCAGGGCCTGATGGATTCACAAGTGAATTCTATCAAACATTCAAAGAACAATTAATCCCAATACTATAGAAATAATGTCCAAAAAAAAAGATGTCACATTCAACATGGATATTTGAATGCTAAAGTAGGAAATGAAAAGATAATTAGAATAACAAGGCAAATTTGTTCTTGGAGTAGTACAAAATGAAGTACATAAATAACTCATATGTCAAGATAACTCATTAGTCATAGGTAATACTCTTTCAACAATCCAAAAGGTGACCCCATTCCTGAACATCACCAGATCTCCAATATCAAAATTAGAATGATTATATGTTTTGCAACAAAAGTTAAAGAAGCTATATAGTCAATTAAAATAAGACCTGGAGCTTACTGTGATTCAGATCATGAGCATTTTATTGTAAAGGTTAGAAGTAAATGGAATAAAGGAGAGAAAACTATCAGGTTGTATAGACATGACCTAAAATAACATTTTTATGAATATGAAATTAAGGTGAAAATCATTTAAATTAAATATATAAATATTTTGATGAATAAAAATGCAGATAAAAAGATAAATAGGACTAAGGAATAGTAGAAAAAAAGCATGATTTGGAGATAGATATTTGAATCCTGGCTCTTCTTAATTGGTTGTGCACCATTGGACATGTTATTTTATATCTTTGTATTTCAGTTTTGTCAATGATCAGGTCTTCTAGCTCTGAATATAAGCTCCTTTGGAAAATATAGCTCAAAAATTAAAACAAAATGGTTTATAAATTATATAGAAATCTATATTTTATTCAAAAAGGCATTCAAAAGGTGCTGGGCATTGAATACCAAAAATATCATGGAAAAACAAAAACATGAAAAAATATGTCCATATATATATGCATATATATATTTCTTTTGTATATTTCAATGAATTGGATTACTATGAATATCTGGTCACCTTTAGAAATTCATTTATAAAGCCTCTCTTTTCCTTTCTCACATTTTGTAAATATATATACATATATATTTTGCTATATGTGAAGAACATCCTTAGAAATATTACGTAGAACTTATAATGTAGGTAATGTATTGATAACTCCTGATGCCTTCATTGCCTTTTAATAGTCGTATCATAAAATAACAGAATTTCAGGTTGAGAAGAGTTTAGAGATTATCTATATTCAAATAGAAACTCCATTACTACATACCTAATAATGCCTATTATAGCGTCTACTTGAAGACTTTTAAATACCTTTAAAACATACACAAATACATACATATGAAGGAAAACTCCTTACCAATTTGTTATTTATTTTTCTTAGTCAATTGTCTATTAGAACTAAGTAAAGGGCCAAGCACTTAGTAGATACTTAATAAATAGTAGGTAACTGACTTACTATCTGTACCACTACAACATCAAATTATTATGTGAACATCAAAATCAAAATAAAGTTAGAAAAAGATATGTTAAGGTAACTCAATATTATCTTATACAAACAATTTATCGATGCAGAAAATTTTGAAATGTTTGGGAAAGTCATTAAAATAAACTCTCTACATAGTTTTACTGACATAAAATCATCACCACGATGAAGGGTTTAGAAGTTGTGTAAGCCAAGAAATTCTTAATCTTATTGACAGCAAACCATGTAAACTAAGAGCACTATCAATTTACAATACAAACTTCTGGTAAATGCTGAGACCACAAATTCATTTCTCCCCAAAAAACACAAAAATGAGTTTGTAGAAAGCCTGGTAAGACCAAACTAAGCCAAAAAAAACCCCATATTTTATAAAATAGAAACTTGAAGTATGATAATGTAATAAAATGTAGAAGATTGATAAATATTTCTTAAAATTTTTTTCTTCATCAATGAGAGTGGCATCATCACACTTGAATTCTAACGTCACAGTCCCTGATGTACAAAATAAGCAAATAGAGATAGAATTAAAGTAATTTTATTGAAAAATTAACCTAGAAAATACATAGCTGATCAGACCAACTGATAGATTAGTATAAAAATATGAAAGATTTGTAATGGCAGTAAAAATTTAAAGTCAATGAAGAATAAGTTCTCAAAAATATGAAAGATATGGAAAAATTGAAAAATTTCAGTTTGATGATGATAGTAATGATGATCAAAAAATGAAACTTACCTGGGTTAAGATGGCGTCAGAGTAAAAAGCAGTGCTTAACCTCTCCTAACCTTAACATACAAGACTCCTCAAGGGGACATAAAAACAAATCCAGACGAACAGAGGGACCCCACACCAGGGTGCAGTGTGGAAGGTATGTTGAATCGGGGCATTTCCATGCCATAAAGGGGTGAAACAGCTCTCCCTAAATCGCGGACTTAGCAACACACACACACACACACACACACACACACACACACACACACACACACACACACACCNACACACACACACACACACACACACACACACACACACACACACACACACACACCACCTACAGTGCCAAAGCCAGCTCAAAAGAAATAGAGCAAGTTTGGGGCACCCATTGAGTCATTGGAACCTCCAGGGCCTGTTCCTGAGAGCAGCAAGACTTAGGATCCCAAAAGGCTAAAGAACACACACGGATTTTGAGTGTGGACATGGAGTGCAGGCGCAGGTGGAGGCAGACACAAGCTTGAGCAAAGGCTCTGAAACCCTGAGTGGGATACCAGTGCAGAAGGGGAAAAAACTGTGGAAGCCGCTCCCTGAGACCTATAAAGGAACCTCCGGCAGAGGATCAAGCAAGGGGTTCCACCAGGGGGCCTGACCTTGAGAACAACCAGACCTGAGAACTCAGGAGCCTAAAGAGTGCAGACAGACCATGAGCACAAGGATAAAGCTGAGAACAGGCTGGGCTAACAATGGCAACTCAGAATCAGGAAGGACAAAAGAGAAAGATTAACAACAAGAAGAAGAAATCTTTAACACTCAACAACATTTACACGGAGAAAATCCAGACAACCGAGCAAACAGAAGAGGTGAACAAACAAGCAATCACATCTAGACGCTAGCAAAATAATGAAAACTGGTCACAAGCTATTGAAGAGTTCAAATCTAAGATGACAAGAAAGTTGGAAAAGATTTAGCTAGAGAAATGGGAAATAGCTCAAAAGGAAATCAGGCAAGAAAATAACAGTTTAAAAGGCAGAATTTTGCAATTGGAAAGTGAGGCTCAGAAATCAAATGAACTGATAAGCAAATTGAACACCAGAAATGACCATATTGAAAAGGAAAACCAAAAGATCATAGCCAAAAACCAAAATATTATAGCCAAAAACCATTCCCTAAAGGCTAGATTTGAACAATTAGAAGCTAATGATCTCCAAAGACAGCAAGGACAAACAAAACAAAGTCAAAAAACTGATAAAATAGAAGGAAACATGAAATATCTCAATGAGAAAGTGACAGACCAAGAAAACCAGTCTAGAAGAGACAATTTGAAAATCATTGGTCTTCCTGAAAAAGCAGAAATTAATAGAAATTTGGACTCCATACTAAAAGAAATTATTCAGCAAAATTGCCCTGAAGTTCTAAAACAAGTGGGCAATATAGACATTGAAAAGATCCATAGGTCACCCTCTACACTAGACCCACAAAAGACAACCCCCAGGAATATAAAAGCCAAATTCAAGAGCTTCCAAGTAAAAGAAAAAATCTTACAAGAAGCCAGAAAGAGA
>NW_025348507.1:0-2192 GCF_016433145.1 Gracilinanus agilis
GCCCCCGGCTGCCCCGGGTCGGCCCCCACCTGGCACTTGATCCCCGCCACGCTGCAGGCGCAGCTCTCGGGGTCGCACACGTCCTGGCACTTGCAGCCACAGTCCTCGCGGGACAGCCGGATGGCCTGGAGCTCCCGCTTCTCCTCCCGGTCGATCCGCCTCACGCCTGTGGCCCGGAGCAGCCTGCGGCGCTGGCGGGCCGAGTAGGGCTGCAGGAAGGGGCCGGCGTCCAGCTCCTCCTCGGTCACCTCCACGTCGGCCTCCTCCGCCTCCTGAGCCTCGCCGGCCTTCAGCTGGAGAGGACAAGGGAGGGCCTGAGCCGGCTGTGGGGGGCACCCAGCTGGGAAGAGCCCGAGGCCAGAGTGGACCCAGCACCAGCCCCCCCGCCTCCTCAGAGCCCCCCACAGCACCCCACCTTCCACTTGAGAGCCTCCAGCTTCTCCTCCCTCAGCCGCGTGCGGAGCTTCTCGTGCCGCCAAAGCGCCTGCTCTTGGGCGAACTCTTCGAGGCTGAAGTGGCAGCAGCCGCTGTGCCGCCTCCCCATGCCCAGGGTGCAGCCCCCCCGGCTGGGCACGCTGGTGAAGCCCTGGCACCTCGGGAAGTAGAAGACGGTGACGCCGGCGAAGGTCACGCGGCCCGCCGGGGAGCGCCGCGCCTTCTTGAGGATGGACGGGGCTGCAGGGCAGAGCGGAGCCCCCTCAGGCCTGGGCCGAGCCTTCCCGAGGCCGCCCGGCACCCCCCCTCCTAGAGAGCCCCCCACGGTCTGCCCTGGGCTCCTGGGGGACCTCCCGAGGCTTCCCCTCCTCCGGCTTCGGTCGGGGTTCCTGCCCGGGGCCTGCTCACTCCCTCTCACTCCTGGGACACTGTAATTGGACCCCGACGGCTCCCACGGTCCTCCCGGGGGTTTCTGCTGGGCTCAGAGCCACCACCAGATGCCCCAAAGGGGAGAAGAACCCCTGCCCGAAACCAGCTCCCATCTACGAACAAATCTCAGCCACTGGGCCGCGATCAGGGAGGAAGGCTCTGCAGCCACCCTGCCCAGGGAGGGACAGAGGGCCGGGGGGCCGGGGGGATGGGGGCGGGGCACAGAGGGCTCACCGACGAGGTCTCGGGGCACGAAGGCGGCGGGCTGGAGCTCCTCGTCCGAGTCCCACCCCGAGGATTCAGAGGATGAGGTTGGAGAGCACGAGCGTGAGTAGGAAGAAGAGATGGAGGAGGCCGAGGTGTCGTCATCCAGCTGGTCAAACTTCCTCTTCAGCAGGCCGCTCATCATGGCTGCTCTCCCTGCAAGGACACACGACAGGCATTGGTGGGCTCCGGGTGCCGGAGAACAGCCGAGACCCCCGGCCTCCGCCCGGCACCAGCCTGATGGATTAAAGGCTCCTCGAGGCCGAGCCTGGGCCACAAGTGGGGCGCCGCGGGCCGCTCCCATCCCCAGGCCAGGCCCCAGCCTCCCCCTTCACACTGGATGACCGTCAGGTATTTTCCAGCTCCGGATTTCAGATGCTTTGTATGACCTTGGACATGTCACTTAGTCTCTTTGGGCCTCCATTTCCTCATCTACAAAGCCAGGAGGGCATCCAAAGAGAGGAAGGAGGGGAGGGGACGCGCGAGCCACGCGCGGTCAGCATCCCGCCCGGAGAGCCGGCCGGCCCGGCCTCCTCTGCCAGCGGCTTGCTCAGCACTTCACCAGGAAGTCGGCCACCACCACAGGCACTTGCACTGCGTTAGCCCAAGGAAGGAGGCACCAGCCTGAGCATGAGCATTCCTGAACCGAGATTTCTCCTGACACGGCCCGGCCTCGGCCTCCCTCCCTCCCCCTCGCCGGGGTGACAGCGAGACCGACTGCCTGGAGAGGATTCCTGGAAGATGAGCCCTTCGGTGACTCAGCCTGCACCCGGCGGGTGTGAGCGGGACGTGGGCACAGCCAAGCACGTGTGGGCGAGAGCACCAGCCAACCCAGCCCTGGCGGAGCCCCCCGGCCCGCTCCTCTGTGTGTCTCTCTGCGGCTCTCCCCCTCCATCTGTCTGTCTCCCCCCGCTCCATCTCTCCCCGTGTCTCTGCCTCTGTGTCTCTCTCCCCCTGTGTCTCTGTCTCTCCCCATCTCTGCCTGTGTCTCTCCCCCAGCTCCATCTCTCCCCCGTCTCTGCCTCAGTGTCTCTCTCCCCGTGTCTGCCTCTGTGTGTCTCTCT
>NW_025348508.1:0-2709 GCF_016433145.1 Gracilinanus agilis
ACAGAGGGGACACATGGACAGACAGGGGACACACGGATAGACAGGGGGCACACGGATAGACAAGGGACACACAGACAAAGTGGTCACACAGACAGACAGAGGGGACACACAGACAAACAGGGGACACACGGACAGACTGATGGGGACACACAGACTGACAGAGAGGACATATGGACAGACAGGGGACACACGGACAGACAGAGGGGACACATGGACAGACAGGGGAGACACGGACAGACAGAGGGGACACACGGACAGACCAGGGACACATGGATAGACAGGGGGACATACGGACAGATAGGGGACACATGGACAGATAGGGGACACATGGACAGACAGAGGGGATAGACAGAGGGGACACACAGATGGACGGGGACACACGGACAGACCAATGGGGACACATGGACAGATAGAGGGGACACACGGACAGACAGAGGGGACACACAGACAGACAAGGGACACACGGAAAGACAGAGGGGTCACATGGACAGACGGGGACACACGGACAGACGCTGACACATGGACAGATGGGGTCACATGGACAGACGGGGACACACGGACAGACATGGGGACACAGACAAACAGAGGGGGCACATGGACAGACAGGGGAGATACAGACAGACAGGGACACACGGACAGACTGAGGGGACATATGGACAGACAGGGGACACAGGGACAGACCAATGGGGACACACAGACTGATAGAGGGTACATATATGGACAGATAGGGGACACACAGATGGGGACACACAGATAGGAGACAGACAGACAGGGGACACATGGACAGACATGGGGACACACAGACAGACAGAGGGGACACAAGACAGACAGAGAGGACACAAGACAGACAGAGGGGACACACAGACAGTTGGGGACACACAGAGAGTTGGGGACACACAGACAGACAGAAGGGTCACACAGACAGACAGTTGGGGACACACGGACAGACAGAAAGGTCACACGGACAGACAGGGGACACACAGACAGACAGGGACACACGGATAGACAGAGGGGGCACACGGACAGACAGAGGGGACACACAGACAGACAGGGGACACACGGATAGACAGGGGACACACGGACAGATGGGGACACACAGACAAACGGGACACACGGACAGACAGAAGGGTCACACGGACAGACAGGGGACACACGGACAGACTGATGGGACACACGGACAGACAGGGACACACAGACAGAGGGGACACACGGACATACAGGGGACACACGGATAGACAGGGGACACACAGACAGACAAATGGGTCACACGGACAGACAGGGGACACACAGACAGACAGAGGGGACACACGGACAGACAGAAGGGTCACACAGACAGACAGGGGACACACGGACAGACAGNACAGAGGGGACACATGGACAGACAGGGGACACACGGATAGACAGGGGGCACACGGATAGACAAGGGACACACAGACAAAGTGGTCACACAGACAGACAGAGGGGACACACAGACAAACAGGGGACACACGGACAGACTGATGGGGACACACAGACTGACAGAGAGGACATATGGACAGACAGGGGACACACGGACAGACAGAGGGGACACATGGACAGACAGGGGAGACACGGACAGACAGAGGGGACACACGGACAGACCAGGGACACATGGATAGACAGGGGGACATACGGACAGATAGGGGACACATGGACAGATAGGGGACACATGGACAGACAGAGGGGATAGACAGAGGGGACACACAGATGGACGGGGACACACGGACAGACCAATGGGGACACATGGACAGATAGAGGGGACACACGGACAGACAGAGGGGACACACAGACAGACAAGGGACACACGGAAAGACAGAGGGGTCACATGGACAGACGGGGACACACGGACAGACGCTGACACATGGACAGATGGGGTCACATGGACAGACGGGGACACACGGACAGACATGGGGACACAGACAAACAGAGGGGGCACATGGACAGACAGGGGAGATACAGACAGACAGGGACACACGGACAGACTGAGGGGACATATGGACAGACAGGGGACACAGGGACAGACCAATGGGGACACACAGACTGATAGAGGGTACATATATGGACAGATAGGGGACACACAGATGGGGACACACAGATAGGAGACAGACAGACAGGGGACACATGGACAGACATGGGGACACACAGACAGACAGAGGGGACACAAGACAGACAGAGAGGACACAAGACAGACAGAGGGGACACACAGACAGTTGGGGACACACAGAGAGTTGGGGACACACAGACAGACAGAAGGGTCACACAGACAGACAGTTGGGGACACACGGACAGACAGAAAGGTCACACGGACAGACAGGGGACACACAGACAGACAGGGACACACGGATAGACAGAGGGGGCACACGGACAGACAGAGGGGACACACAGACAGACAGGGGACACACGGATAGACAGGGGACACACGGACAGATGGGGACACACAGACAAACGGGACACACGGACAGACAGAAGGGTCACACGGACAGACAGGGGACACACGGACAGACTGATGGGACACACGGACAGACAGGGACACACAGACAGAGGGGACACACGGACATACAGGGGACACACGGATAGACAGGGGACACACAGACAGACAAATGGGTCACACGGACAGACAGGGGACACACAGACAGACAGAGGGGACACACGGACAGACAGAAGGGTCACACAGACAGACAGGGGACACAC
>NW_025348509.1:0-1431 GCF_016433145.1 Gracilinanus agilis
TGAGTTTCTCTGTGTACAGATACAACAACTTTGACACAGTAAGAACTGTCCACATCCTTATTTCTTCAGAATAAACCTGAATTGAGCCTTTCCATTACAGCTCCCTGAATCTTTCCACTATATACCTACCTTAATCTTTAATTTTTGTAATTAAATCGTTCCAAAATGATCCAAAACGATCATTTTAAGATATTATTGAACATATTTGGTTCTACAGCAGAAATAAAACATCTCTGATACATTAGGAATGTTCCACATCCTTATTTCTTCAGAATAAACAAAAATGTATTGCATTTATAAGTGGATTCCTGAATTCTGAGTTTCTCTGTGTTGCCAAAAGAAGACAGTTTTGAAGACTTTCCTTTCTCAAACACTGATACAACAACTCTGACACAGTAAGAACGGTCCACATTCTTATTTCTTCACAATAAACCTGAATTGAGCCTTTCCATTATAGCTCCCTGAATCCTTCCATTATATAGCTACCTTAATCTTTGATTCTTGCAATTAAACCGTTCCCAAATGAACCAAATGCTCTTTTTAAGACATTATTGAACACATTTGGTTCTACAAGAAAAACTAACATCTCTGACACTTTAGGATTGTTCCACATCTTTATTTCTTCAGAATAAGCCTGAATTGATCCTTCCCATTACAGCTACCTGTATCTTTAATTCTTGCATTTAAAAAGTTCCCAAATGAACCATATCNTCCTCAATTCTGAGTTTCTCTGTGTACAGATACAACAACTTTGACACAGTAAGAACTGTCCACATCCTTATTTCTTCAGAATAAACCTGAATTGAGCCTTTCCATTACAGCTCCCTGAATCTTTCCACTATATACCTACCTTAATCTTTAATTTTTGTAATTAAATCGTTCCAAAATGATCCAAAACGATCATTTTAAGATATTATTGAACATATTTGGTTCTACAGCAGAAATAAAACATCTCTGATACATTAGGAATGTTCCACATCCTTATTTCTTCAGAATAAACAAAAATGTATTGCATTTATAAGTGGATTCCTGAATTCTGAGTTTCTCTGTGTTGCCAAAAGAAGACAGTTTTGAAGACTTTCCTTTCTCAAACACTGATACAACAACTCTGACACAGTAAGAACGGTCCACATTCTTATTTCTTCACAATAAACCTGAATTGAGCCTTTCCATTATAGCTCCCTGAATCCTTCCATTATATAGCTACCTTAATCTTTGATTCTTGCAATTAAACCGTTCCCAAATGAACCAAATGCTCTTTTTAAGACATTATTGAACACATTTGGTTCTACAAGAAAAACTAACATCTCTGACACTTTAGGATTGTTCCACATCTTTATTTCTTCAGAATAAGCCTGAATTGATCCTTCCCATTACAGCTACCTGTATCTTTAATTCTTGCATTTAAAAAGTTCCCAAATGAACCATATC
>NW_025348510.1:0-392 GCF_016433145.1 Gracilinanus agilis
CAGTCTCCTAGATTTGTGTCCATTTCCTCTAGCTTCCTCTTTGGAAAAGTTCAATGTAAAGTATTTTTTTATATTTTTATCATTTCTTCTTGTTTTGGAGAAATCGATTTTGTTCACGCAAAAGCCTTGAGAGAACACTAGATTTTGAATCCGAGGACCTCGTTTAAATCCTGCCTTTGACTTCTACTACCTCTGTGTGCTTGGACAAGCCACTTAAACTTCTCTGGCCTCAAGTTTTTCACTTGTAAAATGAGAAGGTTGGATTAAATGATTCCCATGGTGTCTTCTAGCTCTAAGTCTCTTATACTACCATCTCATTTTAGGTACTCAAAATTGTATATTTTACCTTTTATGATTCTTCCATCACGTGGCTGTTGAGGAATTCTGCTATC
>NW_025348510.1:452-2806 GCF_016433145.1 Gracilinanus agilis
TTATGATTCTTCCATCACGTGGCTGTTGAGGAATTCTGCTATCCATAGTTGTGGATGATATAGCCTTCCATTTTTCTCCAATTTTTTGGTAATGTGAATTTAATATTTTGATTGCTGATCTGTTTGGGATTTTTGTGGTTCATGGTATTAGATGCTAGTCTAAACATATTTTCTGCCAAGCTGCTTTCCAGTTTTCCCAGCATTTCTTATTAGATCAAGGATTTTGTTCGTCCAGTGACTTCAGTTGTGTCCAACTCTCATTGGTGACTTTCTTGGTGATAATACTGGAATGGTTTTCCATTTCCTTCTTTAGCTCATTTTACAGATGAGGAAGCTGAGGCCAATAGAGTACACTGATTTGCCCAGGATCACACAGCTAGGAAATATCTGAGACAGAATTCAAACTCAGGAAGATGAGTTTTCCTGCCTCCAAGCCTGGTCCTCTATCCTCTTCAGAGCCACCTAACTGTCTCTAGGTAAAGGATACCTTCTTCTATGATTGGTATTCTTATTTATTTAACAAAAGGCTACTGCTAGAGTATTTTTAATTTTAGGTCTTCTTTATCTATTCTGGGCCACCTTTATCTTTTTTAACCAGGAACAAAGAGGTTTTTTAAAAAATTCCATTATTCATGTACTTTTTTAGCATTTAAAAATATTTTTGAGTTCCATATTTTCTACCTCCCTCCAAACCCTTGATATGGCGAGCAATATAATGCTGCTCTCACATGTGAATGTATTTCCTTATTAACTATGCTGCAAATAAGGGAAGAAAAATAAAGTGAAAACAAGATGCTTCAATCTACTACACTCAGAGGTCTTCAGTTCTCTCCCTGAAGGTAGATAGCATTCTTCATCATAGACACTTTAGAGTTGTCTTGGATCTCTGGTTGGATCAGAGTCACTAAGTCTTTCATCATTGATCATTCTCACATTTGTGTAGTTACTGTGTACATTCTTCTTCTGATTTTAGAAACAAATAGTTTTGATCATTAATATTTTATGATATAATTTGAGATCCGGTAATTCTGTCTATTTTATTCTTACTTTTTTTCACTAATTCCCTTGATATTGACTATATTTTATTGTTGTTTATTACATACATTGTCCAAAATGTTTTAGCAGAACACATTAACACAGTTAATGTGACCCAGCCATTGACAGTGCGAATTGCTCCAAATATTTAGATCATCCATTACTTCTGTACATATTATTTTATAGTTATACTTATGAGCCTTTTTTGTATCACAATTAGGTCATGCATTTTAATAGTAACTTTAGAGTGATTTTTGCTTTTTACTGGCTTTTTCCCTTCTTTTTTTAAAAGTAATCTATAGAAATGTTGATTTTTTTTTTTGCAGATCTATTTTGGATTCTGAATTTCAGCTACTTGGCTGAAGCAATAAATTGTTTTGATTAGTTTTTTCATTATTCACTGGGGTTCTCTAAGTAAATCATCTGCAAATAAAGAGAATTTTGCCTCTTTGCCAATATATATTTCCTTAAGATCTTGTTCTTATCCGATAGAGTTGATATTTCTTGTTCTATGCCAAAAGATAATGAAAACATGCTTCATCCCTATCTTTGTGGGAAAGGTTCCAATATTTATCTATTACAAATAATGCTGCCTTTTGATATACACTAAATGTTTTTGATCACTAACAGGAAGGTCCTTGCATTTCTGTGCAACCTAATGTCCAGTCCATTTGTTTGTTCACCACTTTTGCTGGCTTTCTTCTACAATGATTTCTTTCTTTTCCCATCATTATGTGTTGTTTTTCTTTGGTTTTTATCTTGCCTTTTGAAAGTGCTGAAGGGGAACTGGGCTTAGTTGGGCAGCTAGGTGGCCCATGACTAGAGAGTGCCATGTCTGGAGGCAGGAAGACCTGATTTCAAATTCAACCTCTGACACTTCTTAAGGGTGTGACCCTGGGCGAGTCACTTAACCCTCACTGCCTAGCCCTTACTACTCTTCTGCCTTGGAACCAATATGCAGTATTGATTCTAAGACAGAAGGTAAGGCTTTCGAACAAGGTGGGGAGGGAAGCTAGTGGCTTAGTGGATAGAGAGCCAGGCCTGGAGCTGGGAGGTCCTGGGTTCAAATTTGACCTCAGATACTTATTAGCTGTGTGACTCTGAGCAAGTCACTTTATGCCCACTTCCTAGTCCTTACTGCTCTTCTGCCTTGGAACTAATAGTCTATATTGATTCTAAGATGGAGGATAAGAGTTAGAAAAAAGTGATGGGGGAGTTTCCTTACTGGGAAGAAATCACAACACCAGTCCAAAGAGGCATTCAGTGATGGCTGTTGGGATGAAAGATGACCTTGTTGGGAGTCCAGAGACCTGATCAGA
>NW_025348511.1:0-933 GCF_016433145.1 Gracilinanus agilis
CTGAGATTCTCCCCGAGAACGTCTCTCTTCCCCCTTCTGGCGAATCCTCTGATTCCAAAGGGGCGGAGGAAGATGAGGGTGGTGAATGGTTTAGGGGCGCTGACACTACAGGTTCGGCACAGCCCCGTACCCCGATCTATAAAAAATTAAAATTCAAACACATTAAAGACCTCCATTCGGCAGTTAAAAATTATGGCCTCAACGCCCCTTTCACACTTTCCATTTTAGAGGGACTCGGAGGAGAGGGACATATACTTCCCTCAGAATGGTCTAAGGTAGTGCAGTCCGTCCTCTCCAGAGGACAATTCTTAATTTGGAAGGCAGAATTCATAGAGAGGGCAGAAAATCAGGCTAAACTAAACTCAAAAAATGCCCAGAAGGCCGCCTGGACGACCGACAAAATTCTCGGCCGCGGCAGCTATGCATTAGAAAACACACAAATGAGACTACCCCCTGGATTACTCATGCAAACTGTGCACGCCGCTATGGCTGCTTGGCGGGTGGTTCCTGCCGCTGGATCAGTCACAGCCCCCCTCTCAAAAATTCTCCAGGGACCCAACGAGCCATATGCTCAATTTGTTGCAAAACTTCTAGAAACCGCAGAAAGGGTCTTGGGCCAGGATGGATCAGATAACCCGGTGGTGAGACATTTGGCAATTGAAAATGCTAATTCTGCCTGCAAGGCTGCCCTAAGGGGGAAGGCAAGAGACCTTGATCTAGATGGGATGATCCGCTTATGCAATGACATTGACGCCTACAACCACAAAATAAACAAGTCCATCTATTTAGCCATTGGGGCAGCCATTCAAGCCTCCCGCCCCAACACCCCTCGAAATTGCTTTAAATGTGGGCAACCTGGCCATTTTGCACGCGAATGCCCCTCCAGGCAGAGCCCTAGGCAGGCTCCCGTACCACTAGCAGCCCCCCCCCCCC
>NW_025348511.1:986-1688 GCF_016433145.1 Gracilinanus agilis
GGAAGGGCCGGCACTGGGCTCAGGATTGCCGATCTAGAACTACTCTTGACGGGCAAATTCTCCCCACGGTACAGGGAAACGGGATGCGGGGCTCCTTCGGGAGCCCCTCTCCAGCACCTTTACTCGAGCCACTGTTAGGGACCAAGACTTTAAGATAAAATAGTCACTCTTCTAAGAATAGATATTAATCATTCACTCTTCTAAGATAAGATATTGATCATAGGCCCAGCCATGCTTGGAGACAGTAAGACGCCACAGGAGATTTTCTACATAACTTATGCTCCCTTTCCGCGTTCCTTTCCCTTTAGTATTTGCCGACCCCCTTCTGCCCTCAACCTATATATTCTTGTCATAGACCTGCAATAAACGAGCCTTGCTTCCACCCAATTGACTCTGTCTGTCTTGCGCGCAAGGTCTCCCCTCTTCTCCCCTATGGATTCTTAGGTTGCCGTTTCCCGGACCCCTCGGTTGTGTCCGGCTGGACCCAGACAAGCCACCACAGGCAGCGCAGGCCTGGACCTCTGTGCCTCCACCACCCGAATATTAACACCTGAGGAAGGCCCTGTAGTCCTCTCTACTGGTAAATTTGGACCACCGCCCCCTGGCATGTTTTTCTTGATTATCGGCAGAGCACTTACCACATTACAGGGTGTCTTTGTGCACCCCACTCTTGTCGATAACGATTACACTGGGGAAATAAAA
>NW_025348512.1:0-9918 GCF_016433145.1 Gracilinanus agilis
GTTTTCCCATTTTTCTTAATATTATCTCCTTTTTCCCTCTAGTTTTATATATATTTTTATATACATATATATGTACATATATATCTTGACATTTCATCCTGTACAGTTTGTCACTGTTCCCTCTAAGTAAACTTCTTCTAGTTAACCTGTTGATAATAACAATTTTTAATATTTACCAATATCTTCTTTTCTTCTAGGGATACAAATTGATTGAACTTATTGGGTCCCTTAAGGAAAAGATTTTTCCCCCTCTTTATTGCCCCCCCCCCAGCTGCTCTCTTAATTACCTTATGATGATTCTCTTGAGTTCTGTGCTTGGGCAGCAAATTCTCTGTTTAAGTCCAGTTTTTTCTTTATGAATAGTTGGAAGTCTTCGATTTTATTGAAAGACCTTACTTACCCTGCAAAAATATAATCAGTTTTGCTGGATAGTTGATTCTTGGTTGTAGACCCAGTCTCTTGCTTTCCAGAATATTGTATTCTATTCCTTCCAGTCCATCAATGTAGATGCAGCCAGATCCTGTGTTATCTTAACTGTGATTCCCTGGTATTTGAATGACTTCTTCTTAGCAGCTTGTAATATTATTTCCTTGGTCTGGTAGTTTTTGAATATGGTTATAATATTCCTGGAAGTTGTCAGTTGTGGATTAAATGTAGGAGGTGATCTGTGGATTCTTTTAATTTCCACTTTTCCCTCTTGTTTGAGAATGTCAGGGCAATTTTCTTGGATAATTTCCTGTAGGATTATGTTCAAACTTTTTCTTTTGTCATGATGTTCTGGTAGACCAATAATTCTTGAATTGCCTCTTCAAGATCTGTTCTCCAGATCTTTGTATTTATGAGGTGTTTCATATTCTCCTCAAATTTTTCATTTTTTAAATTTTGTTTAATATATTCTTGCTGCTTTGTGAAGTCATTTGCTTCTAGTTGTTGAGTTCTATTTTTAAAGACTGAATTTCATCCCTGGCTTTTTGGTCATCCTTCTCCTTTTGGTCTGATTTTCTTTGTAGATCATCTTTTGCCTTCTTTGCTTTGTTTTTGAGCTGGTCAATTTTGGATTTTAAGACTTTATTTTCTTGTTTTAGTTCATGTATTTCCTTTTTCAAATTGTCTTCAGCCTCTCTTGATTGCTTTTTGAGTTCTGAAGTTCTTGAGTTAATTGAATTTTGAGATCTTCCAGAGCCTGTGTCCAAATTCACTGGAGTTTCCTGATCTTCTTCTATTTCATTTGCTCTTTTTTTGCTTCCTGGAAAGAAGCTATCAATTGTAATTTCTTTTCTCTTTTTTCTGTTGTTTACTCATAATTTTTCCTTCTCTGTTCTGCTAGTTTAAGCAGATGGATTTAATGAGCTTTGATGAAAGATCTTCCCCCAGCTGACAATGGAGATTTGTAATTATGTTCTCTGCAGTCTATGGGGGAGGGGTGTTGGAGTTTCCCTGCCCTTTGAAGACTTCTTGTCTATGTAATTGATGGGATTAAGCCTGGACTGAATTAGTCTGCATTGCTTAATGTGCCCTGAGGCTAAAACCTCAAGAGGAAAAAAAGGCAGGGGTGGGGGCGGGGACAAGATGGAGTATGTTTGCTGGGCTATCAAGCAGTACGGTCCCTGCTCTGATTTTCTTTCCTCTCAAAGCACTCTGTTCTCTCTCTCAGTATGGTAAAGCAAGTAGATCTGAAGTTTTGCTCCATCTAAGCCACCATTTTCCCAAGTGTTTTTGCTGTGTTTCTCTGGCTTTCTCCTCTAGCCACCTCCCCAGTGCCTGTGTTCAACTCCCTAAGTCCAGTGCCAGGAAGACTCTCTCTCCTGGCCCGTGCAACCATCTGCCAGGAGATTTCAGGGGCTGCTGGAGACTCCGCATAGCCCTTGGGGAAGAGGTCCTGGGATTCCTCTTATTTATCCTTAGACCCAATAGTTCAAGAATTCAAGCCTTTTTTTTTGGTGTACTTCTTGAGCTGTTCAGAAGTAGGATCCCCCTCCTTTATCCTGTTGTTAGATTTGGTCCTCTTTCTTCTTGAAGCACTTTGTTTTCTATCTTGGTGTGGAAAGGGCATGGAGGTCTTAAGATTTGCTCCATCTAAGCCGCCATCTTCCCAGAATCTCTAAAGTCCTCTCCTCCACTCTCACTCATGAATCAAAAACCCTCATTGTCCCTGCCTGGGATTATTTTGCCTCTTCTATTAGTCTATCCCATAACTATATCCAGCCAGTACAGAAGTGTCCTTAGGTTAACATTTTTCCTTTTCTTATCTTCTTGCTATCTCTCAGTGGGAACTCTCTCAATCCCTCATGATATTTGGGTTGAAATAGTTATATTTCTTTCAACTCCCATTGGTGCCTCCTGGCAGTCTATACCTGCATCATAGAAATTACTTGGGAGCTTCACTCAGCAATGTTGAAGAGGTGGGATAGTTGCCTTTTGCCTTGAATTCTGGCAACTGTTCCCAGGTGGCTCACCCTCCGTACACACAGATATTCCAAATATGTACCAGATCTGATGATATGGATTGTAATTTTCAGTTTGCTAATCAAAGATTCACAAAAATAATATGTTTATGTATACTACCCCAAGGATTAACCACCTATCAGAAGTGGTTCTGACTAATATTCTTTTGGCATTACCAGAGAGGAGAGAGAGAGAGAGAGAGAGAGAGAGAGAGAGAGAGAGAGAGAGAGAGAGAGAGNGAGAGAGAGAGAGAGAGAGAGAGAGAGAGAGAGAGAGAGAGAGAGAGAGAGAGACATTGAGAGAGACTCTCAAAGCATGTTATAGTTCTCAAAATTAGCTCTTAAAAACTTTGCTTAAGGAGAGTTGGGCCCTTGAAGTGCCAAATTATCCTTCTGTCTTTGTATCTTTGTCCTCAATCCTTATCTATCTAGTGCCACAAAATGGACCAGCACAGATTCTCAGTCCAAGGACTTGCTTTCAAATAGAGCACAATGGTAGTGGACAGCTCTATTTATGTCATTTGGGTCAAAAGACATTTGGTAAAAAGTTCCTAATATAGCTTTCAGCATAATTCCATTGCTCAAGGTCGATTGGGGCGGAGGAGAGGAAAGCACTTTCCAAAAAAGGATTTGTATTGAGAGCTCTCATGGTCTACCTTGAGATTATTCAGCGGTATCCTTCCCATTACACTGCTGATGTTGAGGAAAGGATTGAAAGGACTGGGGAGATGGGGGCCAGAGAGGAGGGTGAAGAAGTTAAGGCCCAACAGCTTGGAAAATTTCCTCACACCCATTCTCTTCTACATTTCTGCCCTTTGATTTTTTTACCCTTTTAGATTCAGAAACGCACAATTGACATTTACAAAGGTCAGCCCTGGATTCCCTGTGACCTGTTAGAGAGATTATTTCCCAGTTCTCTTGGAACTTGTCCCACTCTGATTCTAGTTCAAAGACTCACAGAATCTAGAACTGGAGGGGACTTTAACCCTTCATTTTTTTTTGACACATGGAGATCCTGAGACTCACAGAGATGAAATGATTTTTTTAAGGTTGCCCAAAAAACCTTGGACTTTTGATTCCAGTCTTCTTTCTGCTACAACATTCTCCTTGTGAATCTTACTGAGATGGGAGAAAAGTGCTATTTATTTGGAAGATTTTTTTTAAACCAAAATATTTTTACAGGAGGTGAGGTGAGTTAGTCATTTCTGGTGTAGGATCATTAAATTAGAGCTGCAAGAGGCCTTAGAGGCCATCCAGTCCAACCCCAGAATTCTTATGCCCAGAATGTTCTCTGTCCTTATCTCTACCTCCTGGCTTTCCTGTCTTCCAGTAAAAATCCTATCTTCTGCAAAAGGCTTTTCTCAGCCTCTCTCACTGCACCTCTTCCTCCCCTCCCCACCTCCCCAGTACCTTATCTCTAAGAGAGAGAATAAAGTACTTGACCTGGAGTCAGAAAGATCCGAGTACAAATGCAAACTCAGACACATAGCTTTGGGACCCTGAGTTTTACAAACATAGAAATAGAGGTACAGAGAGCTAATTTGCCCAAGGTCACTTAAGTAATAAGTGGCAGTAAATCCAATGACCTGTCTTCTTCTACCATACCATAGGTCTGGGAGACTTAGGATCAGTGTTGCCTTCTCCAGAAGACAAAGGAAAGCTAGAAAGAGAAGAAGGTTTTTGGGGAAAGATAGTAAGTTTTGTTATGAACATTATAAGTTTGAGACATCTGGTTAGATATTTTCAAAAGTCAATAATGCAGTTCTAGAGGTCAAGAAAGAGACTATGGCAGAGAGATGATAGCTGAACCCTTGGGAGCTGATGAGATTGCATATGAGATAGTATAGAGGGAGATGAAAGCCCAGGGAAGACACTTGGGGAACTCAGAATTAGTGAGAGTGACCTGGATTGATCCATAAAGAGGGGTATACCTCTCTCCAGTGACCAGAATACTCATATCAGCTATTTAGGAAAGCCCCTTCCAAGCAACAAGGTATGTAGGAAATGGAATTAGTCATCAAAAGGTTGTTGGTGAGAAGAGAATCAGAGCAAAAGGGATTTTAATCCTTTTTTACATATTTCACCCAGATTATGGCAGGGCTTGAAGGACTGTCCCTGATTTACTACCCAAGGAACCTTTCTAGTGCCCTCTACTTGCTTCAGAGATTTTGTCTCTCTCCACCATCGGTCTATGCTGGATAATCAGTTTTGTATTCTTCCTTTTCAGTATTCTTCACCATTCACCAAAAGCTTTTGGACTTGTATCATTGCCTCAGGACAGGCATATTATAGTGAATTAAATCTCAGATTATTTTATGTTTGTTACATTTTTAATAGTTTATTCTTTTTTATTTCTTTAAACCTTTATCTTTCATCATAGAGCCAATACTGTGTATTGGTTCCAAGGCAGAAGAGTGGTGAGGGGTAGGCTATTGGGGTTAAGTGACTTGCCCAGGATCACACAGCTAGGAAGTGTCTGAGGTCAGATTTGAATCCAGGATCTCCTGTCTCTAAGCCTGGCTCTCAATCTACTAAGCCACCTATCTATTCCTGTTGATAGTTCATTCTTAACATTTAAGAAGATGCCTTAAGCTCATAGGCTTCACAGACAGGATGAATGTTGGAGGACTTCTGGCAACAATCTCCTTTCACAGTTGAGGGAACTGGAGTTCAGTTAAGGGAATGAAGTAAGTAGAAGAGCTGAGAATTAAACGTTAAGTCCAATGACTAAATCCAGGGTTCTTTCTACTTCACCAGACTGATCTTTTGGAGTCTCCCTTACTTCATTATCATCACATTTATAAACTATCTCATAGTCAGAGGGAAGCTGGAGCCAGCTCAAACCAGCCGAAGAGAGCTGTTTGTTAAACTTTTAATGTAAGAAATTTCCTCAGAAATTGGCGAGCACTGTAAATCAGGGCTTGATTTATTATTTTGTTGATTTCTACTTAAGAAATTGATGGAGAAAATGTTAATAATCCAGTGTGCTGTGGGTAAATGACTTTTCAATGAGCCTGTTGTTAAACATTTACTAGCAGTTACCATCTGTTGTAGTGGATTGTGTCCTAAGGCAATTTCCACAGATTGTCTCCTGTGGATGTTAGATTCTTTTTATTTGTAATAATACTTTAGGGTTCTGTCCCCAAATATTGGGAAATGAATTCCCAATAGGCTTCTCCTTGCCAATATTCTATCCTTTTCTAATGCCCCCAGGTGGTACTTGGTGGCATAGTCAATTCTGCTTTGATGCTTGTTTTGAAAATGCTAACTTGTTCCAACAAGATGAATATGTTAGGAAGCATTTTGAGCAGAATTCAAGTTTTGAATTTTTCTCAGCTCAATTTCTCTATCTAGAAACAGTGAAAATGCAGGAAAACTGTACCCTTTTGTAATTATTCACAAGCTGTAACTCTTCTGATACCTACTTCCATAAGCAAATTTCAGGTCTTTGTCAGGGTAAAGTATCATATTTTTTGTATAGCAGATATAAGAAGAGCTATGGGTGAAAGAGTGCTTGTCCAGATTATGCTCCCACTCTCCCCACCCTACCCTCTTCCACCATGGATACTTTCCTTCAATTCAGACCATAGACCAAGTAGTTGACCAAGGCTATGGATTAACCACCTTATTGTAGTATTTCCATAATTCTTAACCATTTACCATTTATAAAATATGCTGCTGCCTTTTTATTAGATTCTTATATTTTTCAAAAAATATATCACTGACAAAGTTTTTGAGTGTTGTACTCTATTTCTTTCCCCCATCAACTCTATGGTTTTGTAGAATGTGATTTTTTGGGGACCTGTTATGTCTCATTATAGCAGGAACAACGCATAGTTGGTGGGGTTTCCTCTCCACTCTCAGGGCTCAAGTTCCCTGATCCGCATTCTGTCCAATAACCCTTCCCCATAAAATAACCAAAACTTATTCAAGGATCCTTCATTAGCAGAGAGATGAAAATGATTAATAATAATTTTAACAAAACCCTTCATTTTATAAACTGTAAAGTTTGCAAAGCTCTTGTCCCTGGGAAAAGAGAAGGTCGCATTTTAGCAAAAGAATGAAACCCTGAAAAGTGGAATTGGGATGGATTTAGGAGAACAGTGCTCTCTTGATGATGCCTAATTCACCTCATCTGATGAGGTGAAAATTCAGGCCTGAAATCTGGCTAAATATCTTCTAGCAAGTAGAAGAATTCATACCCATGGTCCTTTGATGGTTATGAATTCAAAATTTTCACTCAAATTTAGTTCAAGCCATCAGCAACATATTCATTGCTTTATCAAGTAAGTTTAATTTCTTTTAGTTAATTAATTAATAAATAATTTCTAATATGAAGCCCAAATTCAGGTTTCTACTCTTAAGGAACTTGCAACCTAGTTGGAAAGCCAAAAAATAACATGGTAATAACTTCCTTTGAAATCTACATTTGAGTTTGCACAGCCCATTCACACCCTTTCTCTCATTTAATGCTCATACCAACCCTGTGAGGTAAGGGAGGCAGACATAATTATTTCCATTTTACATATGAGGAAACTGAGGATTATTAATCATTAGTGTTTGCTAAATGCTTTAAAAACACCCCAAAACAGCCCCTGCCTTTGAGATTCTTATGAACTAATGGAAAAGGCTTAGAGAAATTAGGTAACTTTCCCAAGAACCTAGACTAGACATAATATATGAAAACAGAACATCACATGCATGGATTATGTTAGAAGTAAGAAAGACACACACATATACTACTAAACTTAGGCAATGTGACTTGTTTTTGAGCCCCCACAAATATTCCACCCTTAGTCCCTGGTATTCAGTTCTCCTCTTTGTAATAATAACATCTATCTCCTACATTCCCAAATATATACCCTATATTTCTATTCCCAAATATATAGCCCTATAGGATAATCCTATATCTTCCCCCCAAAACCAAGGCCACTTCAGATTATTCACTATTGTTTACTTGAATATGAGGCAACACAGTATAGTCAATAGAGAGTTTGCCTTGAGATCAAGAAGATCTGAGTGAAAGTTTTTATATATATAGGCATACCTCTCCAGTGACCAGAATACTCAGGTCTGCTATTTAAGGAAGCCCTTTCAAGCAACAAGGTAGCTAGGAAACAGAATTAGTCATTGAAATGTTGCTTGGTGAGAAGAGAATCAGAGCCAATAGAGTTTTAATCATCTTTTAGATATTTTATCTAGATTTTGACAGAGCTTGATGCCATCTGAGCATGTGTGTGTATGTATGTATGTCTATATATATTTTTAGGGGTTAAAATTTTATTAAATTTTAACTTGTACTTTAATATCAATATTAGATAGATAGATAGATAGATAGATAGATAGATAGATAGATAGATAGAGGGGGAGATAGATACATAGATTCATAGAGGGATGGATGGATGGATGATGGATGGATGGATAGATGGGTGGATAGATTGATAGATGGATGGATAGATAGATGGATAGATACATAGATAGGTAGATGGATACATAGATGCATAGATTCATAGGTACATGGATGGATGGATAGATTGATAAATGGATGGATAGATGGATAGATAGATACATAGATTCATAGAGGGATGGATGGATGGATGGATGGATAGATAGATGGATAGATAGATGCATAGATACATAGAGGGATGAATGGATGGATGGATAGATAGATGGATAGATAGATGCATAGATTCATAGAGGGGTAGATGGATGAATGGATAGATTGATAGATGGATGGATAGATGGATAGATAGATACATAGATTCATAGAGGGATGGATGGATGGATGGATAGATAGATGGATAGATAGATATAGATACATAGAGGGATGAATGGATGGATGGATAAACTGATAGGTGGGTGGATGGATAGATAGATATACTGTATGACCATGAAGAACTTACCTCTCAATACCCCATGGCAATTAATATTTTAAGTTCTTGGGAGTTGCTGATTTGAATCAACGGATGGTATTTCCTCTTTGGGAGTTCTCTGCACAGATAAAAATCACCCATATGCCTTCTCTCCCCTCAACTGCTTGAATGATGGCAGGATTAGAAGATGTTCTTGGATGGATTGTGAAAGCCCTAAGTTCTGAGACAAGACTCTCTCTTTGTAGTTGGTCCATGGTTAGAGCCAGAATGATCCCACTTGAAGCAGAGCTCTTTATGCTGGATTGCCTGTGACTAGCTTGAATGATTAGCACAGTGCAGAATAGGCCAAAGTCATAGGTCATAACTTTGTCTCATTAGTGACCCCAAACTGTACACTTAACCTAAGCTAACTAGCCAAGCCTCGAATAGAATTGCAGAAGGGCAATGGGGTAGCCGATGGAATGCTCTCCTTGAAGTCAGAAAGACCTGAATTTGACTCGTGACTCAGACACTTGCTAACTTAACCTCAGTCTCATCTGTAAAATGTGGATGATAAATGTACCTAACACACAGAATTGTTTTAAGAATCAAGTGATATAATGCAGGTTAGGTAGTCTTCTAACCGTGAAGCACTAGATAAATGGGGGTCATTATTATTCATTAGAATTTGAATGGATACTTACAGATCCAACACAACCAAAGGAATAACTTAATGTATATAAACCTAACATGGAAATTGATTTTGTTGTATAGACAATGCATGGTAAGAAAAATGCAACTAGTTGTTTTATTGGATAGATAGATATGCATTCAAATACAACCTCAGACACTAGCTGTGTGGCCCTGAGCCAGTCACTTAACCTCTGTTTGCTTTAATTCATTGGAGCAGGAATAAACAAAACATTCCAGGATCTTTGCCAAGAAAATCTCAAGGGTTGTAGGATCCTGGTCATGAAGAGTTGGGTGTGATTAAACTATGGAACAACAGCGTAGTAAGAACACTGGGTTAAGACACAGAGAACCTGGATTCAAATCATGATGCTCTGTCCATATGAACCCAATTGGACAAGCTAGGTTGTGTGTTGTAGATAAGATTCATGTTTAAGATGGGAGTTGAAAAAAGATGATCTTCAAGGTTTCTTTCAACTCTGAAATTCAATGAGGCTTTGATTCTGTGATTTTAAGGCTTGATGTAATGATGGCCTGGTAGAGCTGGGCAGCTTCCATGCAGCAAGATGGCCAAATTCCTACTATACTAGGTTAATAAACAAGGGTTCTGGGTTCTATAGATCATCGTGGCTTACAAGAATCCTCTGGAGAAAGTACAAAGCTTCAGGCTTATGGACACTGTTTTCTGGCATTCTTTGTCTTTAGTAGAAAATTCTTATTATTCAGGAAATGATATCTCAGTGAGTTCCTGATATAACCAAGATTAAGAAAATTTATGGTGGGTATGAAACCTTTGATTTAGAAACAGGTTTTACCTTCTAATTTTCTCTAGTCCAGAGATTCTTAATCTTTTTGGTCTCATAGATACCTTTAGCAGCCAGGCGAAATCGATGGAAGGGTGGTAGAAACAATATAATATAATATAATATAAT